>NC_141038.1:50570000-50777500 GCF_052040795.2 Danio rerio | reverse complement strand
GACAAAAATCCAACATCTGATAGACATCATACTGTTAACGATAACATCCACGCAACATCAAGCGGTTACATCGTTGGACTTTGATATTTTGTTGTTTTTATTACGTTGAAAAGTGACCAAAATGACGTTGACGTTGAGTTGTGACGTCAACCTGATTTTCATTTTCAAACAAAATGCAACGTCCCCTGACATCGAGTACAACACCAATCTGACGTTATGTTGACGTCCTGTGCCTGCAGGTCATATTCAAATTCCAGTCAAACAAATTGTTGTGTTTTAGATTATAACTCACAATTCTAACCCTAACCCTTTCATCTCAGAATTCTGACTTAATATCTGGCAATTCTGACTTAATAACTCGCAATTCTGACTTTATAACTTTAAATTCTGAATTAATAACTCGTAATTCTGACTTTATAACTTAAAATTCTGAATTAATAACTCGCAATTCTGACTTTATAACTTTAAATTGACTTAATAACTCGCAATTCTGACTTTATAACTTTAAATTCTGAATTAATAACTCGCAATTCTGACTTTATACCTCACAATTCTGACTTTATAACTTTAAATTGACTTAATAACTCGCAATTCTGACTTTATACCTCACAATTCTGACTTTATAACTTTAAATTGACTTAATAACTCACAATTCTGACTTTATAACTAGAAAATTCTGACTTAACTTGCAATTCTGACATTACAACTCAGAGCTGCAACTTTATAAGTCAGAATTTTTCCTTAATAACTTGCAGTTCTGACTTTACAACTATAAATTCTGACTTAATAATTCAGAATTCTCACTTAATAACTTGCAATTCTGATTTTATAACTCGCAATTCTGAGTTATTAACTTGCAATTCAGACTTTATAATTTTTTTTTATATATAATTATTTTTTTTTTATGTCATTGGGCAGGAACGGTGATACATAGGTGAGTATATAGCGAGCTGATTTTCATTTTTTGGTGAACTACTCCTTGGAGACATACCCTTTACTCCAGTTTGTTATTTTTATAATGTCAGTAAAACTGTTTTCTACTCAGAAATAAAGTCAATGAACACACAGCCAGCATCATTAGCAAGAAATCCACACAAAAGTGATGTAACCAGTAACATACTGTTTGTGGGATAATCACCACACAGTCCGCATTCCCTCTGCATAACGGAATATTTAATGACTGGTTATCAGAGTTACTACTGCAGCACACCTGGAAAAGAGAATGGCCGGGCAGCTGTCATTTTACACCCGCTGTTGTTTTAGTGGCTGAAGGATATTACATCAATCCGATGCCTTTAACTCTAATGTGAAAAGGAAATAAACTATAGCCTGTAGCTTAATAACCTATAGCATCCTAGATATTACATTTGCCAGCTGGCTAATTTGTTGATGGGTTTGACAGGAGTGCGCCATGCTAATGATTGTTATTCAGAAAGCAGAGTTCTGTAATCAAAACACAACTTGTTGTTATGAATGAGTCAGTCTTGCTGTGGCAGACGTGCCAAGTATCAGAGTATTGACAAATTTACTGTGCCGCCTACAGCAACAACACCGATGGTAATCCAGGTGGTTTGCATCGCAGGTCATGCAGGCCTAAATAAATATGCCTCAAGAAACGTTTTGTTTGTATATATCCCAGACTGTAACAGGGGAAAAAATAATAATGATAATAAAAATCCTCAATGGTGTGTTCATAATATGATCTTCATTTCAGTGGCTACTATGAGAATGCATGAATGCACTGGCTGCAACGGTAGCGTAATGTGTTTAATAAGAGCAGATCATATTTCTTCAGGCCTAATATAGTCTGTAAATTGGATCTGTAAATTCCCCTTTCATCACAGAACGGCTAACAAGCTAACCACTGAAGCCAGCTGCTATAACTTTGTGCTGGAAAGTTCACAGCGACCCAAAATAAAGGGTGACCGGACATTCCCGTCTTCACAAAGTGTTCTGAAAGTTCACTAACACAGTAAATATGGCCAAATAATTAATCAATTGGATTAAAAAAAAAAACATTTTATTGCAGTAGGAAAGTAACAATATTGTAAATACCGTCATACCGCAATAGTAATTTTTTTTAATATTACCGTAGGCGCATGACTCAAAACTACATTTCTAAGAAAAGTTTGCTTAGGCGAATGAAGCGAACGGGAGGTAGCGGGAACTACAATTCCCATCAGCCTAGGCGTGGCCATCATCCTTAGCGGTCTGTTGTCACTACAGATCCAGTAATGCGGAAATTGAGTGTGTTGCTAGTATTAGGGAAGAAAAAGAGCTGGAAATGATCGAACCTAAAGCGGGTTTTAAATCGGATGTGTGGAAGCATTTCGGTTTCTTTCTAAAAAGATATGAAAAAGGAGAAAAGGTGACAGACAAAGAAAAAAACAATATGCAGTCACTGCCAGACTGTGGTGAAATATATGTAATGTAATGTGTGTATTTATATAGCGCATTTATTGTGTATGGCCATACACCCAAAGCGCTTCACAATCATGAGGGGGGGTCTTTCCACACCACCACCAGTGTGCAGCATCCACTTGGATGATACGACGGCTGCCACAGGACAACGGCGCCAGTGCGCTCACCACACACCAGCTATTGGTGGAGAGGAGAGACAGTGATACAGCCAATTTGGTGGAAGGGGATGATTGGGAGGCCATGATTGTAAGGGCCTATAGAGGGACTTTTGACTCTATTTTTTTCTTTTGTTGTTTATTCCTCCGGTCTACCTCCGAAAGCAGCCTCCCAATTCACATTCTGTTCAAAGTTTCTCTTTTTGCTTGCTTTTGCCTTTGCTTTTTCGTTGGGTTTTGCCAAAGTAGAGTCATTAGCATATTCATACGGGGGAGGAGGCAGGGAGGGGTTTTGTGCTCGTGCATGTTGCGCTCAGTTTCACGTTCATTCGGATGTACAAAAGAATATGCGTGAGATTCGGCGTACGCAGTGTTACATACATCAGAATTTTTTTCTGCGTACGCACATTTACAGCTTTGTGCGTACGCAATGTTTTAGTATGATTTCCACGCAAGTCTTTGTACATGAGGCCCCTGGTGTTTAGATCTCGCTGGTGATCATGACAAATATATTCTAGCCAAAATAAATCAAATAAGACTATCTCCAGAAGAAAAAATATTATAGGTAATACTGTGAAAAATTTGAATACTGTGGGAAATATTAGAAAAAGTCACAGGAGGGTGAATGAGTCTGACTTCAACTGTAGTCTGGGCCAAATATATCAAAACAAACTACACATTAATGGAAAGATTATTTATTCAGCTTTTAGATCATCATAAAATGTAAAGTAAAACAAAGAAAATGACACTTATTGCTAGTTTTGTGGTCACATATAACATGGATGCTTTTCTCACAGCAATCCAAGGAGACAACACCCTGTGAAGGTGAGAGATAATGAGTTTCCCGATGACTTGTCTGATGAAGGAGAAAACTGATGGAGATATCTGAAGTGATCTTGAGCGGAGACTCATTGTGGTCCTGCTCAGGGAGGGCCGTGGAGTGTGAACAGCGGCAGAGATGCCTTCGGGGTCAATCCTTTAATATTGATTACAAACTGGAGCGGGGCAGCAGGGCCGACAGGCTGCAGCTGTGGGTTTGCCGGGCTTTGAAGTGACCCGCGCCTGTTGGCGGATCCCAGGCCCTCGCGCATGAGGACAGGCTGCAACTATGTGCCTGCCTGTGGGAAAGAATGTCACGCGACGCCACGCCGACGGAGCCTGCCACCGACAGGGGACGAGATTTAGGAGAGCCTCGGCGTGAGTCCTGCCAGCAGCAACTACTGGCCCATCAGCGGAAAGAGAGAGAGAGAGAGAAGACTCTGTGTTTGGGACAGGCGAATACATATTTGCTGCTATTGATATCCTGGGAGAGGACTGCTGTTTGATATCAACAGAGGCGAAATATGTACAGTATTAGCCTGTCATAAACACAGAGAGTCAGCCAGTGGACAAAAGTTAGACATTTTATTAAAGCCATATGAATGTTGGTGGCACGGTGGCTCAGTGGTTAGCACTGTCACCTCACAGCAAGAAGGTTGGTTGTTTGAGTCCCGGATAGACCCTTTGGAATTTCTATGTGGAGTTTGCATGTTCTCCCCATGTTAGCGTGGGTTTTCTCCGGGTGCTCCGGTCCACCAACAGTCCAAACACATGCGCTATAGGTGAATTGGGTAAACAAAATTGGCCATATTGTATAAGAGCATGTTTGAATGTGAGACTGTATGGGTGTTTCCCAGTACTGGGTTGCGGATGAAAAGGCATTCACTGCGTAAAAAACCAGATACTTCAGATATTTATTATCTATGCTTTATATTAAATATTTGCATATGCATTATATTTAATGCATTCCCCTAAACATCATCCCAATCAGTCTTCAATTCTGAACTCTTCTCTGTGAAAGTCATCTAATGAAATTGTATTAATATCCCAACAAAATATTGCAGTGTCAGATCTTTCCCAGTGTAATGCAGGCCTATAGGGATTGGCTTCACTGATCCTAGCAGCCTTTGCAGCAGCAGTGCCATCTGAAAACAGTAGCACACAGTTACCTAAGCACAGTTTGTTTCACACTGAAGCCTGTGACTCTCACAGTGTTTTGTCTACTGCGACTGGAGGCCAAAACATCACAGCAGATGGAAATTCACTATTCCTGCTTCGTTCATTCCAACGTGTTATTATATCTAGTTTGCTGTGACTGCGTGCTGGAATAAATGTGCATATAAAGAGTAATATTAAGAGTAACTGTTTTATTTTGCATTAAAGAAGGTCACTGCTGTAACTACTGTACAGTCAATATAGCCAGAAAGAGAGAGAGAGAGAGAGAGAGAGAGAAATAAAATTAACAGGTTAATTAACAGGTTCCATATTTTGTGATTTACAGATGTTTTTGTGAATTTTACTGCATTATGGGATGTTGATTTCTTCTTTGTCGACATTTTATCAAAGTGACTATTACTGTATTATTTGTAGTTTGAAACAATATTTTCATTCATTTTCTTGTCGGCTTAGTCCCTTCATTAATCCGGGGTCGCCACAGCGGAATGAACCGCCAACTTATCCAGCAAGTTTTTACGCAGTGGATGCCCTTCCAGCCGCAACCCATCTCTGGGAAACATCCACACACACATTCACACACACACTCGTACACTGCGGACAATTTAGCCTACCCAATTCACCTGTACCGCATGTCTTTGGACTGTGGGGGAAACCGGAGCACCCGGAGGAAACCCACGCGAACGCAGGGAGAACATGCAAACTCCACACAGAAACGCCAACTGAGCCAAGGATCGAACCAGCGACCCAGCGACCTTTTTGCTGTGAGGCGACACCACTACCTACTGACATAATATGGCAAGACATAATAATAATAATAATAATAATAATAATAATAATAATAATAATAATAATAATAATATAGTACTTTGGAAATACATTATTTCAAATGTTTCAAAATGTTTTATGGTCTGCACTGTAAAAAATATCCATAAATTAACAACTTTCCACAATTTTATTTATGTTTTTATTATTATTATTTTATTATTATTTATTATTATTATTATTATTATTATTATTATTAAAATTATTTATATTTATATTACAACTTTTGCACTTTTAAATCACTTTTAAAAATGTTTTAGTTTTTTGCAGTCATGTCTGTGACCTCTAAATAGATATAGTTTATTATATATATATTATATATACATGCTTTGATAATTCATTTAAACAGTAGGGGGTGATCTTACATCAAAGGAGCAGTACTGTACATTCAGTGACCATAAGAAATCCCATAAAAACATCTCACCTTATGGTTCATAGAGGCAATAACACAGAGTTTACTGCAAAATGTAGACCAAACAAAAATAAAACATACAATCAGGTGCATAGTCACAAACATGTATGAAATTGTTATTTTGAGAATTTCCATTCAATTCATTGAATAATTATGGTTTATTCAAATTATTTATTCAACATTTAAATGTAAGCACACTATTTACTAAGCTGAAGGAAAATGAAAGAATGAATGAACGAATGAATAGTAACCGTATTTTACATCTCTACTTACTGTATGTCAATATTGTTATAATACCATGCACTATAAAAATGCCACACAATTTTTTCATGTTATTCCAACACAAATCGATTAAGTTAATTTAATGTTTTTTTACAAATTGAAGTGAAATGAACATAAAACTATTAGGCTGTCCCAAATAAACTTCAAGAAATGTGTTAATTCAGCTTATGTTAAATAGGTAGTTTCTTAAACAATTACTGCAAGAAAATCTGATACCACAGGAGTGGTGTAGCTATTATTATTAGCAGCGTGTGGAGAGAAATAGATAAAAATAGTCAATGGAAAGTCCCTACTGTGGATGGGAAAAACTACTTAAAAAAAACTAATATGATTGTTTGAGCTATATACAGTGCAGGGGTAAGTGTGAATGAGTGTGTGTGGATGTTTCCCAGAGATGTGTTGCGGCTGGAAGGGCATCCGCAGCGTAAAAACTTGCTGGATAAGTTGGCGGTTCATTCCGCTGTGGTGACCCCGGAATAAATAAAGGGACTAAGCCGACAAGAAAATGAGTGAATGAATGAATGAAGAAGCTAGCGATTGGTTCATATTTTACATTTCCGTCCAGAGAGGTCATGTTTTGATCCTCGATTGGTCTCATGCTGTCAAGTGATGCGATTTCACAGGTCAGAGTTCACCAAGCTTGAACTTTCCAACCCAGCGATTTGCGAAACTTGCCACCCGAGCTTGCGTTTCCGGTCTGACACATTCGCATGAGTATGAATGGAAGTCTATGGGGAGAAAAGTCCAGTGTGACCCCAGATTCACTTGTTTACTGCCACCTGCCTTTCATTTCTGCTGATTGCTGGTCCTATATTTGAGGGTGTTTCGCTTCTCCTCTTGCCAGAGTGTTGGGTTCCTTACTGCTTTCTTGTCGGTCTATTGCTTGCTTTATCTCTGTATTTTCTGTCCAGTTCTCTGGAGCCATTCTGGATTTGGCCTGCCCTGGAGAATCGATCCTCTGTCTTGCCAATGCCCTATAGCTGTATTACCAGGTCTAGACCAAAGACTTGCTTTATTTTTGACAGGAAAATAGCCCACTCCTGATTTTCTTTATCCTGTGGTTGTGCTAATTTTTGTTGGAATTTATCCTATGTTGTGACCAGTTCCCTGTGGTCCATTCTTTAGTTTATTTTTACTAAAATCTCTGGATTTCAGCAAGTTGCTTAGTCTTTTTCTTTCTGCTTATTAAATTAAAGCTTATTGATTTGAACTCTTCTGCTTTTGGGTTCTTTATACAGACACCCCTGACACTTTGGGAGATCCTTTAAAAATGTTGGATTCCACATAATCGATTTGTCCTGAGACAACATGAAGGAATTGTGTGGTGTTTTTAATAGTGCATGGTAATGTCAATCACAATATTGACAGTAAGTAGGGATGTAAAATAGACTGTTTATTAATTTTCCTTCGACTTAGTCCCTTATTTTCAAGGGTTACCACAGCGTGATTAACTTATATAACTTATTAGTTGTTTTTTTTTACAAATTTAAGTGGATTGAACATAAAACAATTATGTTGTCCCCCCCAAAAAACTCAAAATTGTGTTGTTTCAGTTCATTTTAAACAAGTAATTTGAACAAAGGGCGAGGCAGTGGTGCAGTGGGTAGTGCTGTCGCCTCACAGCAAGAAGGTTGCTGGGTCGCTGGTTCGAGCCTCGGCTCAGCTGGCGTTTCTG
This sequence comes from Danio rerio, assembly GCF_052040795.2. Lineage (NCBI taxonomy): Eukaryota > Metazoa > Chordata > Actinopteri > Cypriniformes > Danionidae > Danio > Danio rerio. Next base: position 50,769,738 of record NC_141038.1, on the reverse strand, counting down.
TGTGGAGTTTGCATGTTCTCCCTGCTTTCGCGTGGGTTTCCTCCGGGTGCTCCGGTTTCCCCCACAGTGCAGAGACATGTGGTACAGGTGAATTGGGTAGTGTGTGTGTGAATGTGTGTGTGGATGTTTCCCAGAGATGGGTTATGGCTGGAATGGCATCCGCTGTGTAAAAAACTAGCTGGATAAGTTGGCGGTTCATTCTGCTGTGGCAACCCCGGATTAATAAAGGGACTATGCCGACAAGAAAATGAATAAATGAATGAGTTTGAACAAACAGCGAACATTATTTTGTGAGTGTGTAATGGGCTCTGAGCTGCGATTAACAAGAGGATGTTATATAATGATGTATAGCCTGATGTGAGCTGTCACAGTCAAGCGAGAGAGAGGGCAAATCATAACAAAACCAAACTGATTTACTGTCGTCACGGCTAATTAATACCTGCCACATGATAAGAATCTGTGTGAAATATGGTACACGCGTATCTCATTCCTCAGCCGAGCAGGCATTCAAAGTTTTATTCACTTTTGAGGTTTTTTTATAGCAACAAAACGTCAAAGAGAAGAAAAAATGATTTGTTTCAGGTAAAGTGGATTGAGGGAATTTGTATAATTATGTACTCGAGCTATTTCGCATTATGCTATATTATTTTGGTAATATGTTTTATGCTGATTGCAGTGTTTGCCAGCATAGCAATTTTCTAGTTTATGCTGCGGTGCCGCTCTGCCATCATGCAAAGACTCTGTAATTTAGTCCTCAGAATTTATGCGCACAAAATTGTGCTTAATGTCTTCATTTTAGGGTTAACTTTACTCTCTGTTTCGTTATTTCTACAAAGGTGTTTTTGTCTCGTCTAGAAAGTACATATTATTGCTTGTAAGGTTTTAGAAGTTCACTAAGACTGCATTTACCAAAATATATTTTTTAAAAAAACCTCAGTATTTTTATAAAATAATGTTATCATTTAAAATCAGTTTATTGTCAGTACATTTAAAAAAGTCATTTTCTAAAACATAATAAATTAATGTGAAACAAAGGTAACTTATGAGCATTATAACTAAGAATTATTTGGTGTCTGCTTCTGTGTTTTTGTAATAAGCTATTGCTGAATTAAATTCTACATTTCTTTAAATGATATATTATGTATATATATATATATATATATATATATATATATATATATATATATATATATATATATATATATATATATATATATATATATATATATGTGTATATATATATATATATATATATATATATATATATATATATATATATACACACACACTACTGGTCAAAGGTTTGTGGTCAGTTTTTTATACATTATTAATTTTATTTAATACTTTAAATACAATTATTCTGTTCATCAAGGCAAAAGTTATTAATACGTATTTATTAAATATGTATTTATTACTTATTGTATGTAGTTTCAAATGAAATTATTACTCTAGTCATTATTGCTTTTATTACTATAGCATCAATAATAATATGATTAATAATAATAATAATATTAATAAAATAATAAAAATAATATTAGAGTGATTTCTGAAGGATCTTGTGACTCTGATGAAGCTGTTAATTCATTATTAAATATCTACATAGAAATAAGAATATAAAAGATTAGAATAAAAGTAGTTTTTAATTTTTTAAACACCATTTTAAGGTCAGTATTATCAGCCCCTTTAAGCAATTTTTTTAACAGTCTACAGAAAAAAAAACATTGTTGTACAATGACTAGCCTAAATACCCTAACCTAAGTTAACATAATTAACCTAGTGAAGCCTTTAAATGTCACTTTAAGCTGTATAGAAGTGTCTTGAAAAATATCTAGTCAAATATTATTTACTGTCATCATGGCAAAGATAAAATAAATCAGTTATTAGAATTAGTTATTAAAACTATTATGTTTATAAACGTGTAAAAAAAAAAATATATATATATATATATATATATATATATATATATATATATATATATATATATATATATATATATAAATCTGAAATTTTCATATGCGTTTTTTTTTTTTTTTACATTTTTACCCCTCCTAAGCACTTAATTCTCTGAGCACTTACAATTCCTTTATGTAATTATTACTTCTTGTGTGTATTGCCTCTTCTTGTTGAATCGCTGAATACCTCCTCCTCAATTGTAAGTCGCTTTGGACAAAAGCATTTGCCAAATGATTAAATGTTTTTTAATATTTAGAAATTAAATTATTATTTTTAAATTTAAATTATTAATTAGAAATTAATATTTCTACTTTTCAGCTTTTTTTCCATTTTACAACATGAGAAAGGAAAAAGGTGGCGATTAGAAAGAACACACCAGCAATGGCACACAGACATGACATCATGTGGCAAAAAAATATCAATTAATAATTTTCTTTCCAATTAAGGGTGGAACGCAGGATGAGTCTAACAGTCAGCCTGTGCGATGACCTCATCACCCGATTACAATGATCCATTGAAGGCCGCGGCCTCAGAGCTACATGGCAATTGGTGTCCATAAGTTTAATTTGGCATTTTACAGCTATTAGGTCACACCAGTTCTGTGCCACGGCTGAAGGTGGAGAGAGAGAAAGAGAGAGAGGCCGTTGCAGAAAAACATCTTCACACATCTTGACTGTCTGCTGTTTTTTAATTGGTTATGAACAAGAAAGGTGTGCTGGCTAAATTAACTTTAGTAATAGTTATGATTGTTTTTTTGTCCAGAGAAAAAATGTTGTTATGTCAACACGAAGGGATTGTTTGATTTAGTAATTTTGCAAACATTTTCGGAATGTTATTTAGAATGTTCTAAGCATTCTGAAACTAGTAGTAACATTTAAAACATGACAAACATTACACTAAAGCATCCTGCGAATGACTTATAAATAACGTTTCTGTGGTTTTAGAACATTAGAACTATGTGTGTCTAGAACATTACTGAAAATTAGATAACTTGTAAAAAAAAATTAAACTTCTGTCATTATTTACTCATCTTCTGCTTATTCCTCTGTCAAACAGAAAAAAAAGATATTGTGAAGAATGTTGAAAGCAACCCAGGCTCATTCTGAAAACGCACCCCTATATACATTTTTGGAGATCACCAAATACATCCCAGGAGTTTTTCGCAGTTTTTGTTTTCACAAATCCACCAAAGGTGGATGTGTATGCTTTTTGAGATCTCAAATTTCTCTTGCAAGTGCCATTCATGCCTGCTGTTCTCATATAAATCCACCAGAGGCCGCTGTCGACTGAGTGACCAATCCTTCTCCTTCCCTAAACCCAACCGAAAGTGTTTTCAAAAGCACCAATTGACCCGTACTATAGATGTCAATGACTGTAATTTATCAATTTTAAAATATCTTTTTTCAGTGTTCAACAGAAACTCATAAAGGTTTGAAATTAACAGAGAATGTTCCTTTTTGGACAAAATATCTGTATAACAATAACAGAAGAACACTTGTCAACTGAGTTTGTTGCAACACAGGCTCATTGTGAAAACGTAGCCCCATATACATTTCTAGAGAGTGAAAATTATGTAGTGAGAGCTATGTATGGCTGCATTTCGTCTTTAAAATGAACGCTACGGGAAGGTATGATGCCGCCGATGGCTTCTGTTTCTTTTCCAGCTCCTCCGTGTGGAGTTTTTTTCCATTGTTACAAGTTTGTACAGTGGCTTGCCATGTACATTGGTGGACTAGAGTTGACCGAGATGATGGGGTTGAGTCCAGTGAAGAACAGTTTCAGAAAGCAGGTAAAACATAAACAAAAGCCAAAAAAATTAAATAATAAACAAGTAAATAACAAGGTGAGAACGTTGTCAGATCTGAAAACATGGTAAAAATCAGGCAAGGGCTTTTCTGTTTCTGGATTGCTTTTGAAAACACTGTCGGTTGAATTAAGGGAAGTCAGTCAGTCGAAAGCAGCCTCTGGTGGATTTGCGTGAAAACAGCAGGCGTGAATGGCACTCGTGAAACAAATTTGAGATCTCAAAAAGCATACACAGCGGCCTCTGGTGGATTTACGAAAACAAAAATTGCAAAAACTGCAAAAAACAAAACAAAATGTAGCTCCTGGGACGTATTTGGCGCTCTCCAGAAATGTATATAGGGGTATGTATCAATATTGAGCCTAGGTTGTTTTTTTCTGCTTGTAAAATGTTACATTTGTTAATTTAAAAAAATTTGTTAATTTACATTTTTTTCATTTATTTATGGTTGTAAATAGCGTTATAGGACCTCGATCTCTGATTTAACATCTTTTGATGTTGTAAATTCAGCTCTAGAGCTTACCAAAGTGACTTTTATTGACATTTCAGTAACTTGAAATAATATAATGTACAAAAAATGATATATAGAGACATAAGTGAGTAAAATAACAGAAAATGTACTGGCAGTTTAATACAAGTTTTTTTGTAGCGTAATATACAGCACCAACACAAACAATATATCACTTTTAACTATTAAAAATGTTTATACGTCACCTTTTTTTTTTTACTTTTCAAGGTTAAAAGTTGGAAGAAAGGTCATGCAATTCAAAAGCACAAATAAATGTGGAGAAATTAAAAATAAAAATATGAATCACAAAATACGGAAAACTATTAATTTATAAATATTTTGAAAGTGCGTACAGTACATCAAGTTTTCTATTTTGATGAATGTACATCCTAAAACATCACTACTTTATTTGAACTGTTAAACATTCCCTTTACTCATGAATTTGACCTAATCTGCCTATTTAATGTCCACTTATCCCTTAAATGTACATTTGATATTTTTATTATTTTTTATTTTTCCACTCTTGGTTCAATTCTGGTGTCTACATCTCTGCGATCGTGTGTCTTGGCGTATTGAAGCTGTTTAAATAGTCCTTGAAATGTGGATTTGCAGCTCGGTTCTTTAGTTTCTCTAACAATCACACATAAAACTGATTTGAACGTGAAATAATAACATTTTTAGTCCAAGACAAACATGATGGGGAGTTCAGGAATGATCTGTCACGGCTATTACGCTGTAATTGAAAGGCAAACATTATTTTTACCTCAATGAAAGTGGTGGCTTAATGCAATTACTGGAGTGATGTGTGATTTCCAGGCATTTTAAGTACTCTTCTCGGTGTCTCTTTCTCTCTCTTTACGATCTGCTTCATAAAGGATAACGTTTTGCCTGAACGCTGCCCAGACTCTTCTCATGTGAGTAATAAGACTATATATACTGTGTGTGTGCGTGTGTGTACTGAGGGTAATTTTCAGCCACATGCTCTCTCATGCACTCGGGGTATATTTAATCACATTTATTTAATGCACGCGTATCTTTAAATAACATCAGTGGCCTGCAAATATACACTTCACAACAATATCAAGTGTCAACACTTCTTATTTAGAATGAATTATTTAACCAAATACATGTATTAGGATAGGTATGTGTTTAATTGCACCTATATGTAAAATGACCTCTTAACCATCCCATAAATCAACTCATGCTCTTAAATAGGCAGTTCACCCGAAAATTAAAATGCTTTCGTCATTTATTCACGCTTCAAATGTTTAAAAACCATTTTTCCTGTTGAACACAAAATGAGATATTTTGACAAATGTTGTAAACCTGTAACCATTGACTTACTTAGTATTTTCCTACTATGGAAGTCAGTGGTTACAGGCTTTCAGCTTTCTTCAAAATATCTTAAAAATAGTGAGTGCATTTTTCAGTTTTAGGTGAACTATTTACCCTTAAAATCTTTCAACCTCATTTGCATGTGTTGGGATTTATTTTGATTCAAGTTTGAACAAATAATTTCACTAAAGTTTCACTAAAAAAATCCTAGCTTGACCAGCAAGTTTGCTTTTATGTTCAGAACAAAGAAATATGGAAATGTTCACCTATGCTGTGTTAAATTTGTTTCTTTAAGCTTTTCTATATGAGTATTTACTGTAAAATTTTAGGTCATATATGGATAAACTCAATCATTGAACCAGAAAGTTTTTTTTTTTTCTTTTTTTTTGTCCACAGAGAATGAGCAAAGAGATTTGTTCGCTCGTATTACATGAATGCGCTTTCCACTTGTAATACTGCGCTTACGACCTTTGTCAGTGAAATAACGCCATATGTGCGTACGTTCATCTCGCGAATGTACTGTCTTCTGCTATTTTCATCTATTAGCCACTTTTTGGCTGCATGTTAGGGTTTACTGCTTACTTTTTATTCAATATTTGACCCATTGTTGGGTTATGACAACCCAGCATTTTTAGTGCCGTTTTGTGCTTTTATTGAATGATGTTCATTCATTTATTTATTCATTCATTCAATCAATCCATCCATCCAGCCATCAATCATCTATGCAGTCATCCATGCAATCATTTATTCATTTAATCTATCATCCATCCATGCCTCCATTCATTCATTCAGTCATTCATTCATCCATCTAGTCATCCATCCATTCCATCCATCAATTCATTCATTCATTTATTCAATCCATCCATCTACACATCTATTGATTTATTAATCTGTCAATGCATTAATTCGATCCATCCATCAATTCATTCATTCGTTTATACAATCCATACATCCATCCATCCATGCAATCATTCATTCATTTAATCAATCAACCATCCATCCATCCAACCATTCATCCATCCATGCATTCATTCAATCCATACATCTATCCATCCATCCATCCATCTATTCATTTATTAATTCATCCATCCATCCATTCTTTCATTTATTCATTCATCCATTCATTTGTTCAAATAATCCAACCATCCATCAATTCATACATTCATCCATCCATCCATCTATTCGTTTATTCGATCCATCTCTCCAACCATCCATCCATCCATCCATCCATCCATCCAACCTTCCATTCATTTATACATCCATTTTTTATTCAATCTATCCATCCATCTATCCATTTTATAATTTATTCATTACATACATCCACCCGTCTATGCATTCATCCACACATTCATTCCTTCATTCATTTCATACATCCATGCAATCATTCATTCATTCAATCAACCAACCATCTATCCATTTATTCATCAATACATGCATTCATTTGTTCAAATAACCCATCCATCTATCCATCCATCTATTTATTTTATTCATTTATTCATTAAATCCATCCACCCGTCTATGCATTCATTTATTCATGCATTCATGCATTATTTAATCAATCAATCAATCAATTTATTCAATCAATCATCCATCCATCCATCCAGCCATCCATCCAGCCATCTATAAATTCATTTATTTGATTTAGTGTAGCAATGGTTGTTTTTTAGAAGTCCTGTTAGTAGTAACTAAGTATATACAGTACATATATTTTTCTCACCATTTTTGATGTTTATGTGTTAAAGATCTGTCTCTTTTTTATTCCTCGACTTTTACATAAACATTTTGTGGTGTCCTATGCATGATATTAAACTGTGTATGTGTATATAATAGGGAACAGGCCAGTTAGATGACTTATCAAACATTTAAATATCTATCAAAAAAGCAAGCAAAACTCGTCAGGTGTTTGGTCAAAAGTTCACCAATTTCTTGTATCATGTTGCAAAGATTTCTCAACCTTGTTTCCTTCTCTTTTTTTTTATAACATGGCTGCCACACATCAAGTAAGTAGTAACATGATTCTAGCTGGCAGTAAACTGTGTTAACTCTGACCTGGGAATTTTCTAATCTGTTTGTACTTGTCATCCGCTGGTTTCCAGAGTAACCCTGACTATTTTGTCACATACTGGAGCGAATTAACCTCTACTCACTTTCAACCAGTGACAGGTTTTGCTTTATTAAATTGGCACCAGGTTTTTCCCACTTTTTTTCTCAGTTGGCAAACGTGTCATTATACGCTGGAGATTTAACCAATTATTTCCACTGCTGCCTATTTTAAGACCTGTTTTCGGTAATTCTGACTTTATGCACCAGATATTACGTCCGAATATTGAAACGGTCTCCTTATAAAACGTATGACTTTCCAAAATGTATCTAATAATGCAGGAATGCAGAATTTAATTGCTTTTCATGCTATTGTGAATTATTTGTATAGGCTGACGAATCAAATCATTGAGTCACACTTTAACAATACAAGAATGAACTACTTGTGAAGCATTTATAATCATAGTTCAACATTCACTAATGCATTACTCATTCATTCATTTTCCTTTGGCTTAGTCTCTTATTTATCAGGGGTCACCAAAGCGGAATGAACCAACTATTCCAATTTCACCAGCCTGATCTCACGAGGAAACACAAGTATTTTACGTTATGTCAGTTTAGTGGCTAATTCATATGCATTCGTACGAGTTCAGTCATACGAAAATGTATGATTTTAAAAAGAAGGTGTGGCACCAAACCCCACCCCCTAACCCCAACCCTCATTGGGTGATGAGCAAATCGTACTAAATTTTACAAATTAGATCAGACGAATTCATACGAATTAGCCACTAAATCAAAAAGCTACGAATTGCTGTGAGATTGCATTGGTTTCATGCAGCGGATGCTCTTCCAGCCGCCAATGTTGTGCAAGTTATTTCCCAACTGTTATACATTACAGATAACTTGTTACTGTTATTTAAAAGTAATCCCTTACCTTTCAATATTACTGTCTCAGAATTGTTATATGTACATGACTCTTATATAACTTTTTAGTTACTTTCACCAAAATAACTACAGAACTCAACATTCTAAAATTACGACATGTACTGCAGAGCTTTTTACATCCAGTAGAATGCGATATAATGACTGTGACCTATCCAGGCTACTAACAATATATGTTGTTATTTTACTGACAAATGTCGTGAGCGCAGTATTACAAGTTAAGAGCGCATTCATGTAATATGACCGAGCGTGCCGTAATACGTGCCGCTTTTCCGCTGCACGTTAGGGCTTACTGCGAACCGGGCTGAGCCAATAGTCTCGAGCTCAGAGGCTGAAACCATTCCAATAGCCAGAGGGAAATTAATAACAACACATACCTATATTCTCTAACCACGAACAGAAAATAGAACTTTTTATAGGTATTTTTTATTTGTTAATGTCTTGCGAGCGAAAAGTTTGTTGAAACGCAAGCGTTACAGAACATGTACTGAGTAAAATATTACTGAAAATGTAATTCCTTATGTAACGGAGGCCAGCTTGTAAGTGCTGTGCAGGTAAACCTCAATCCTCTGACCTCTAAAGGTGCTCTAGTGACAGATGCTAGTGGCCATGGTCTTTAGCCTCCTTGTTAGAGCAACCAACTCCCATGCGGAAAGTCGCCGGTTCGATCCCAGCTCGGAGTGGGTTGGGTGGTGTAGGACCGGCAGGGTTACATTGGTGCCATGACCCGGATGGGAGTGAGGTTAAGGGGGATGAGTGTAACGGAGGCCAGCTAGTAAGTGCAGTGCAGGTAAACCTCACTCCTCGGACCTTTAAAGGCGCTCCAGCGACAGATGCTAGAGGTCATGGTCTTTAGCCTCCTTGTTAGAGCAACCAACTCCCATGCGGAAAGTCGCCGGTTCGATCCCAGCTCGGAGTGGGTTGGGTGGCTTAGGACCGGTGGGGGTTACACTTACACTACTGCGTTAAAGGAAATAGTAATACGTTACTGTAATACATTAGTTTGAAACGCATTACTCCCAACTCCGCCAGCCGCTACCCAGTACTGGGAAACACCCATACATTCTCACATCCACTCACACACTTACACTACGAACAATTTAGCCTACCCAATTCACCTATACCACAAGTTTAACTTAAACTAAGCTATTGTCACCAAAACACCCTCAACAATATTGACTACCTATGATTTCAAAGTAAAAAGTAAAATAAAAAAACGAACAAAAGCAGAGGTGTGAATCACATTTTGTAAGGAGGTATGCGAAGGAGTGTGCATGTTTGTGAGAGTGAGCTTTTAGAGAGGCGGAGTGGTCCTGGAGGAGATCCAGCTCAACTTGACTTGGCATGTGTTCAGCAATGATGTAATGAACTGGCAAACGCTTGTTGATTTCCTCTTGTTCAGCAGGTGAAACATAACAATCATCAGATCCACTTCACGCTTAACTTTCTCCATCCAAAAGGGTCTCAGCGCTGTTATTTTACGCCTAACACGCTCATGACACCTTGTTTTGCTTTTTCTCACACCCAACCATTCACTCCCAATCCAATCTAAGATGCTTGATGTTAAGATTAATGGCAGAATTGCAATTAACCGTTCCCCTTTGTAGTCGCGCACAAGAGGCTTTGACAGGGTTTACATAAGCTGTAAGCTGCGTTTTCATTCCAAACACACTCATCATGAGTCACCGTGTTGATGTGCAACAGTTTACAGAGTTACCAGGTGCATTGTTGCTCGCAAACACACTCGCCCGCCCAGCTAAAGAAAGGCCCATTCACGTTCACAAGAGGCGAGCTTTGGGAAACCGCTGCGCCTAATTCTGCTTTTGTGATAAATTGCGCAGAAATCTGCCGAGTAAACAGCTTCAAAGGCAAAATCAGAACAAAATAAACCTGGCCAATCAGTTATAGTAATGATTAAGGGGCGCGCATAGTTTGGCATGATAGATTTGAGGCTCTCACACATGCATGTGTATGTACATAGCGATCGTTGACAGACGCATAACAACACCCTGAATGCACAAAACACACTGGCATTCGCACACCCACACACATTGAGGTGGATACGGTTATATGTGCAGAGCTGGATTTTTGTTTGAATTGCTGATATCGATTGGTCTGATTGATGAGAAGCACCTGAAGATTTATTTGTGGAAATAGTAAATAAGCATTCACGAGAACTGATCAAATAGAAAACTGCCGCACCTTACACACCTAGCAACACTCACAAAATCATTTTTGCTGCTTGTTCAAACTACTTATATTTAAAATGAGCTGAAGTTAAGTGAACTTAGTCGATTTGTGTTTGTGTTCACAGCATGAAGGAATTCTGTGGAACCCAGCATTATTTACAGAAAAAATACAACTCAATAATGTATTAACCGCTCTATAAATGAGTTAGAATAAAGACCAATTAAACATTTTTAGCTTCATTTTGGTGGTGAGACTTATGTTTAATAAGGCTTTTAGGTAACAATTTAATATAAGGACCAGTTCACACTATTAACTAGTGGTTCATTACCCTTCTATTAAAAAGATATTGGCTGATTATTAGTACTTAGCAAGTACATATTCTGCACAATCACATGCTGCATCCCTAAACCAAACTACTACCTTAATAGCTACCAATAAGCAGCAAATTAGCAGTATATTGAGCTAAAAGTCATGGTTAGTGGTTTATTAATACCTTAAAATAACCTTAAAATAAACATTCAACACCCTGAATGCACAAGACACACTGGCATTCGCACACCCACACACACATTAAGGTGGATACGGTTATTTTTTTTGTTTGAATTGCTGATATCGATTGGTCTGATTGATGAGAAGCACCTGAACGCAGATTTATTTGTGGAAATAGAAAATAAGCATTCACGAGAACTGATCAAATACAAATCTGCCGCACCTTACACACCTAGCAACACTCACAAAATCATTTTTGCTGCTTGTTCAAACTACTTATATTTAAAATAAGCTGAAGTTAAGTGAACTTAGTCGATTTGTGTTTGTGTTCACAGCATGAAGGAATTCTGTGGAACCCAGCATTATTTACAGAAAAAATACAACTTAATAATGTATTAACCGCTCTATAAATGAGTTAGAGTAAAGACCAATTAAACATTTTTAGCCTCAATTTGCTTGAAAGACTTATGTTTAATAAGGCTTTTAGGTAACAATTTAATATAAGGACCAGTTCACACTATTAACTAGTGGTTCATTACCTTCCTATTAATAAGATATTGGCTGATTATTAGTACTTAGCAAGTACATATTCTGCACAATCATATTCTGCATCCCTAAACCAAACAACTACATAATAACTATCAATAAGCAGCAAATTAGCAGTATATTGAGCTAAAAGTCATGGTTAGTGGTTTGTTAATACCTTAAAATAACCTCAAAATAAACATTCAACACCCTGAATGCACAAAACACACTGGCATTCGCACACCCACACACACATTAAGGTGGATACGGGTATTTTTTTTGTTTGAATTGCTGATATCGATTGGTCTGATTGATGAGAAGCACCTGAACGCAGATTTATTTGTGGAAATAGTAAATAAGCATTCACGAAAACTGATCAAATAGAAATCTGCCGCACCTTACACACCTAGCAACACTCACAAAATCATTTTTGCTGCTTGTTCAAACTACTTATATTTAAAATGAGCTGAAGTTAAGTGAACTTAGTCGATATGTGTTTGTGTTCTCAGCATGAAGGAATTCTGTGGAACCCAGCATTATTTACAGAAAAAATACAACTCAATAATGTATTAACCGCTCTATAAATGAGTTAGAGTAAAGACCAATTAAACATTTTTAGCCTCAATTTGCTGGAAAGACTTATGTTTAATAAGGCTTGTAGGTAACAATTTAATATAAGGACCAGTTCACACTATTAACTAGTGGTTCATTATCTTCCTATTAATAAGATATTGGCTGATTATTAGTACTAAGCAAGTACATATTCTGCACAATCATATTCTGCATCCCTAAACCAAACAACTACATAATAACTATCAATAAGCAGCAAATTAGCAGTATATTGAGCTAAAAGCCATGGTTAGTGGTTTGTTAATACCTTAAAATAAACATTCAACACCCTGAATGCACAAAACACACTGGCATTCGCACACCCACACACACATTAAGGTGGATATGGTTATGTGTGCAGATTTTTGTTTGAACAGCTGATATCGATTGGTCTGATTGACGAGAAGCACCTGAACTAAATTAATCAATAAGCGTTCATGAGAACTGATAAAACAGAAGGTGATGAAAAACTGCCGCACCTTACACACCTTGTAAACTAAATACAACTAAATTCCCATTCAGTCACTGTCAAAAAGTGATTATCTGCTGTATTTAAATGATTTAGAATAAAGAAAAAATTTACATTTATCACTTCGATGTGACCATAAGACATTTAATAAGGATTTTAGGAGGCACTTTAGTTTAGGGACCAATTCTCGATATTGAGTGACTTATTTAAGTGCCTATTTTTAAGATATTGGCTGCATGATGCAGTATTCTGTATGATAATATCCTGCCTCCCTAATCCTACACATTGCCTAACGCCAACTACCACCTTAATAACTATTAATAACACAAATTATAAGTTTATTGAGCTAAAAATCAAAGTTAATGGTTTGTTGATAGTGATAATTGTAGCTTAAAGTAAAGATTTAACAGCCTGAATGCACAAAACACACCGGTATTCACACACCCTCACACACATTAATGTGGATATGATTATATGAGTAAAGATGGATTTTTGTTTGAACTGCTGATTTCTGGAAATTAATAAATACGCATTCATGAGAACTGATAAAACAGAAGGTGATAAACCACTGCAGCAACTTACACACCTAAAAACGAAATACAACTGAATTTTGCTGTAAAAAAAAATATTATCTGCTGTATATAAATGATTTTATAATAGAATCTGCATTGAAATGCTGCATTATTACATTTATAGCTTTATTTTGGTGGTAAGATTGATGACTTTATTCCATTATTAATAGTAATATCTGCCAGCAATATTGAAAATATTTTAGTGTACCTTGTATGCCAGTCCATTTTTTAATTAATCTGTAAAAATAGATTATTATTGTAGCACTGTAATAACATTAAGATTAAGATATTATGATAGAAGTTGATTACCAACATGATTTGCATACAGGTCTGTTGTGAGCATATATATGTATTCTTTTATAAAATAATAATAATAATAATAATAGTAATAAAATCCATATAAATATACAACAATAACAATGATACTAATTGATTGCATATAATAATAAATAAATAAATAAGATACATTTCTATTTTATATCAATGATTTAAATAATAAAAGTCTAATTCATTTATTTGGTTAGACAATTGTGGATGATAAATTTGTTCTAAACATTCATTCATATTTTTATCAGCTTAGTCTCTATTAATCTGGTGTCACCACAGTGAAATGAATCGCCTACTTAACCAGTATGTGTTTCACCTAGCGGACACCCATCCAGCTGCAACCCATCACTGGGAAACATCCATATACACTCATTGACACACATAATGTAATAAACTTAAATATGACTAAAATTTAAAAGGCAACTTGCTGCAATTTTTTTTTTAACCCAGGCTCATTCTGATTATGTACCCCTATATACATTCTTGTAGAGAATAAATTACGTCCCAGGAGCTACGTTTTATTTTAATTTTTTTTTAATAATAATACACCAGAGGCCATTGTGTACCCTTGTCAGATCTCAAGTTTCTATCGCGAATGCTGCTCGCACCTGCTGTTCTCACGTAAATCCACTAAAGGATGCTGTCGAATGACTGGCTTACTGACTGACCAACTAACCAACCCCACAACCCTCCTTAAACCCAACAAATAGTGTTTTCAAAAGCACCAATAGACTCGATAACACCAGGGGTGTTGCTAGACATAAAGCTCTACTGGGGCACAGCTCACTTTAAAAAAATAAATAAATAAATAATAAAAATAAAATTATTTATATACAAGTGGTGCATGTTCACAACCGGGACCCCGGGAGCAAAGAAGCACATCAGCAAGCAGGAGTGGTGCATGAAGGTGGCGCGCGGGTATGTTTTTTCTGCGCATATGCTCAGTTTGCTTTTTGATTAAACTACATTGCTTTTACCAGCGTTGAATCAGCTGCATAGAGAATAACACCTTTATTCTTGGATAATCACTTTAAATAAATACACTTGCTTATAAAGTAAATCGTATCTCAAAGCATTTACTGGAGCACTGGCGATTTTTACTGGGTCCAGTAAATGGGGTCTATCGACGCCCCTACATCACACCCTAAATTAAGTCAGCGTTGAACTAAATTGGGCTCAATGTTAACTATTTATGTAGCTACATGATGCATTTTAATGCACAAAGGAAGTTTAATACATGACTGCGCAATTTTAAACACGCTGAACAAAATGTGAATGGCTTTAAGTTTAATGTTAAACAACTTCCCATAGGAAATAGCTACATGAATGCATCAAGTTTTATGATTAACCTACAAACTGACATATTGACTAACTGCCGAATATGTTTTATAAATTTCACCATGTTTAATGTGTTCAGCTTTCTTTTTTATTTAGTTTAATGCATTTAAATCCTATTTTAATAATAATAATATTAAAAAATCTTAGGCACCCTGACTGACTTCTCATCTTGTTCATGTTCATATTGTGTCCATTGAAGCGGAAAAAAAGCAACACGTTTCTAATGCTAGCTGGTCGGCTTATGCGTCATCGCCAAATAAACGCTGTCTTAGATTATGGGGTTGAAAGATGGCCTCCTTTCTATCACACAGGGCAGATAAGTCTATCAACGAATCAGCCTCGCAGGAAGGGAGCTGCTTAAAAGCTCATAAATGTCTCCTTTTCTTCACTTCCTTTTTGCTTAATCTTGTCCCTCTGGGCAAACGGATGAAACGCTTGCACTTTTGCAGAACCTTAAGCCAGAGCTAAGCAGTTAAAGATACATACAGTCGAGCGAAAGCCTGAAGTAATTTGAAAATCCATATAGCGCTTTGTAATTTGGTGTAGTTTGCAGAGATCAATAATTATCAATTAGAGGGATCGGACAGGAATATTTCTGCCTCGGCTTGCTTTATGTCTTTTTAAGTGTTTGTTCTGGCTGTAGTTCAGTCTTAAATGTTAGTCAGTGCTACATTTTAATGCATTTAATTGCAGTGCTTTTGCAAATCATCATTTGATTTATATGCTGGACGGTCGGTCAGCCAGACTGAATGCTTTCAGCAGACTACAAGCACGAGCATACAATCTTTAAAAAGAGTATCAAGCAGTTATTGGGTGTTTAAATCACTTTAAATCAATGGAAAATAAATAAATGAAGAAGGAATGCACTGTAAAAAGTATTGTTGAATTTTCTTAAAATTAATAACATGTTGCCTTAAAATTTGTACGTAAATTAAGTTAAATCAGCTTAACTGTTTCAAGTTACAATGGGTTTACTCACTTTTTAAAGTACTGGCTTTTTATAATGTACTGCTTCATTAACATACAGTATATTTAGAGTGTATGCAGACTGTAGTATGCAAAAAGAGCATTAATTATATTAATATTTTACTCAATTTTAAAATAGATAAATAAATAAATAAATAAATAAATAAATAAATAACATTTGCATGTGTGTGGGGTGGGGGGGGTGGGGGGGGGGGAAGAGTTTGATATGCTATATGTAATTTAAATTACTTTTAAATTAATTCCGCAACATAGGCTCCTTCTGAAAACGTAGCAGTATGTACATTTATGTAGATCGCGAATTCTGTAGCCAGAGGTACTTATTGCTGCCTTTCATCTTTAAAATGAACGCTACGGGGCGGTATGACGCCATTCCTTTTCGCGCTAGCAGCTGACCGCTAGCCTTCGAACGGGTTAGGTCTGTTCATTAAATAGCTTATTTGTAATCAAAGTCAATTCCATGGCACTGTGGCATAGAGTATTCCATGTCTTAATTGGTTGCATATTTTTATATATATATGTATGTCCTTTGCTACTTAAATGATGCGTAAAGGGTAGAATTTGCAAGATCTAACTTAAAATTTTCAAATTAAAAGGATGAAAATACCAACAGAGGCTCGTTGTGAAAACATACCCCTATATACATTTCTGGAAGCACGAATTATGTAGCCAGAGCTATGTATGGCTGCATTTTGTCTTTAAAATGAATGCTACGGGGCGGTGTGAAGCCGCTGACAGCTTTTGTAGCTATTCGCGCTACTGGCTGACCACTTACCTCTATGTGGACGGCTTTTCTGCTGTTGCCAGTTTGCCTAGTAGCTCGCCACGTATGTCTGTGACCTTGAGACACAAAGAAGAGTTTACTGCGACAACAGGATTTGATTCCAGTGAAGAACAGTTCCAATGCAGGTAAAATAAAAATAAAAAAAAAAGTCAAAAAATGAAATAAACAAGTATATAACAGGTTGAGAATGTGGTGAGAAGGAGACTGTCGAGGTTTTTTTTTTTCTGGATTGCTTTTGAAAACACTATCAGTTGGGTTTAGGAAAGGGGGTGGCTGGATTAATCTGTGCTTTAGAAACCACTATTGCCTGGGTTTAGGGAAGGGGGTGGGTGGGAGTATCGGTCAGTAGGTCTGTCGGTCAGTCAGTCAGTCAGTCAGTCAGTCAGTCAGTCAGTCAGTCAGTCAGTCAATCAGTCTGTCAGTCAATTAGTCAGTCAGTCAGTCGACAGTGGCCTCTGGTGGAATTACGCGAGAACAGCAGGCACAAATGGCACTCATGAGAGAAATTTGAGATGTGAAAAAGCATACACAGCGGCCTCTGATGGATTCGCGAAAACAAAAGCTGCAAAAAAACGTAGCTCCTGGGATGTATTTGGCGCTCCGCAGAAATGTACATAGGGGTACGTAATCAGAATTAGCCTGGGTTGAAAAATGCAACACTGTAAATGTTTTTTTGCAGAGCATGGTTCAACTGCTATGGTACAGAGTATTCCCATTGCACCATTACAAGTTGAATGTCTTCAATTATTCAACACAGGCTCATTGGGAAAATGAGAACCGAGAAATGCTTGGTACATATGGCTACATTTAATGTGTAAAGCGAATGCATATGGATGTTTTTTTTTTCCAGTGTGACATTACAGTAGTGGGAAAGCATTGCAGGTCGAATCTGAACTTGCATGAGCAGCACAGTTCTGACTGATCGCCTCAGTTTAATTACGACAGGCGCTGAAGCAACCCTGAAGCTTCATATGTTTAAACACTACATATTTTCTCACCACTTTCAGATGCATGACGCTTAGAATTTAATCTGGCAAATCTTGCGGAATCCCATTTTCCAGTCCAATTTGAAATAATCTACCAATGTCTACAGTCGCTGCAAGTATGTGCAGGATGGACCCCACAGCAAGACTGTTTGTGATACACAGCAATGCTCAAATTAAGCAGTTTGGACGGGGTTTGTGAGTGTGGTAAAACCAGCAGCCTAAACCCTTCCTATAGGCTTCTGTTTGAACAATGTGTAACATAAGCATCAATCTCTCTTCAAGGCAATAAATCACACTTAAAGCATAAACTACTGGCAATTATAACCACAGGTTGGTTATATTCACAAATATATCACTTGTTTTGACAATAAAGATGGACTTTCTAGCAAAAAATTAGTTTTTATTTGTTCAAACTACTCATTTAAAATGAGCAGAAACAAGACAATTCTTGAGATTTCATTCGGACAACCTATTTTTTTATGTTCAATCCAAATAAATTTTCTGAAAGTGTTAGGTTAACCTAATAGATTTGTGTTGGGACAACATGAATGAATTGTGTGGAACCCTGCATTTTTGACAGTGTAGTGTGATTGTTTTTGACTTGCAACTTAAAGTAATCAAACAAATTGCATTGCAATGTTGTTTTAAATAAATTGTTACTTTTTATTATCTGCTTTTGTGAAAATTACAGGTCATCGTAAAATAAAAGCATAATAAAAGTGCAACATAATAAGTAATTTTTTTTGTGTTACATCACAAAATTGTACATAATAGTACCAATGTAATTTTAAGTTAAGCATAACTGTACTGATATACAGTATATAGTAAAACAAAATATCTAAATAAAAAAAATAATCAAATAATAATTAATTTATTAAACATTAGCATTGCTTTCTTTGGTACATTAAAGTGTTATAATAATAATAATAATAATAATAATAATAATAATAAATTACATAAATTAAATTAAATTAAATTAAGGGGTGATTAAATTAAATTAAATTAAATTAAGGGGTGATGCAGTGGCGCAGTGCTGTCGCCTCACAGCAAAAAGGCCGCTGGGTCCCTGGTTCAAACCTCTGCTCAGTTGGCGTATCTGTGTGGAGTTTGCATGTTCTCCCTGTGTTCGCATGGGTTTCCTCCGGGTGCTCCAGTTTCCCCCACAGTTCAAAGATATGTGGTACAGGTGAATTGGGAAGGCTAAATTGTCCGTAGCATATGAGTGTGTGTGTGGATGTGGATGTTTCCTAGAGATGGGTTGCGGCTGGAAGGGCATCCGCTGCGAAACTGTGCTGGATAAGTTGGTGGTTCATGCGACCCCGGATTAATAAAGGGACTAAGCCGACAAGAAAATGAATGAGTAAATTAAAATAAATTAAATTAAATTAAATTAAAAATTTAATTAACTTAGCCCAGGGTGGGCTGGTTGGCATTTCTGTGTGGAGTTTGCATGTTCTCCACGTGTTGGTGTGGGCTTCATCCAGTGCTCCAAACACAAACACATGCGCTATAGGTGAATTGAATAAGCTAAATTGGCCATAGTGTATGTGTTTAAATGCAAAAGTGTATGAGTGTTTTCCAGTGTTGGGTTGTACGTAAAAGGGCAACATATACTAATAAAAAACATATATTAATACACTAGAAAAGTTGGCAGTTCATTCTACTGTGGCGACCCCTGATAGAGACTAAGCCAAAGGAAAATGAATGAAAGAATGAATGTAGCATAATTCTAAGTTGGGCAAAACTACCGGTAAATTTACAAAAACAATATATAAAAATAAAAAATAAAAGAAAATATTTTTTAAGTATTGAAATTAAATTTAAAAAATTAGCATTGCTTTCTTTAGTACATTAGTGTTATAATAAAATACCAATATTACATAATAATAATAATAATAATGATAATAATAATAATAATAATAGTTTTTTAGGACATTAAAGTGTTCTAAAGTAATTAAATTAAATGAAATTAAATGAAATTAAATTTAATTAAATTATATGAAATTAAATGAAATATTAGGATTGCTTTCGTTGGTCCATTTAAGTGTTGTAATAAAATCATAATATTAAATTATATTAAATTATAATAAATAATAACAATAACAATAATAATAATAATAAATAAAATTAAAATCAAAATGAAAATTAAAGTTAAACAAAATACAATAAAACACAACATTGCTTTCTTTGGCACATTAAAGTGTTACCATCATTTCTTATAGCATTTGTTACTTAAAATGTTAGAACAGCTGTTTAAGCAAGACTGCACCTTTTTATTTATTTAATATAAAATCTGCCAAACATAATCATATAAATCAAATATAAAATTACATTAATAAAATGAGGTGTTGACTGCAAACATTTCCGAACAAAGTGCACACTTTCTAGTAAACTGCTGTTTTGTGGTGATGTCGTCATCGGTTTAGAACGTGTCTGTCATTGATTAATTGGATTATTATTACAAGATGTTTCCCAGGAACAGTTTTTTTTAGCCCTGTCTTGCTCTTTGGTATATTTGACACGTAAACAAGCTCTTAAATGAAGCGTCGATTGTTGAAGGTACGACTGCATGAAGTGCCAGGGTGAAGAAAAAAGCTCACCGTTTCAACTATTGAAAAGAAGACAGGAGAGCGTGTTCAATCCTGAGCCACCAGCACCTCTTACAGCAAACATAGAAAACAGTTAAAACAGTTAATGCCCACTGACAGATTGTCATGTTGTAGATTCCTTGACATGGAGCGTCATCTTTGGAAAAGAAAAGAAAAAATTGGGAGAATGTTTAATGGAAAATATGAACACTTGATTCTATTGTTTTTAGGTCTTAGTTTAAATTCAGGTCTTTAGGTCTTTATAAGTTATAAGTTAGATATTATATATATATATATATATATATATATATATATATATATATATATATATATATATATATATATATATATAGAGAGAGAGAGAGAGAGAGAGAGAGAGAGAGAGAGAGAGAGAGAGAGAGAGAGAGCAAAACAAAGCGTACAAATAAAAAATACAATATTTAAAATTAAATTAAATTAGATTAAACATGGTTTCTTTGGCACATTACAGTATAATAAAATTAAATTTATAATAAAAAATTTAATTAAAATAAGTATGCTTTCATTGGCACATTGCAAAAAAATAACTTGATTGGCACATTACAAAATTAAATTAAATTAAATTAAATTAAATTAAATTAAATTAAATTAAATTAAATTAAATTAAATTAAATTAAACATGCTTGCTTTGGCACATTACAGTACAATAAAATTACATTTATAATAAAAATATCTTAAATAAAATAAAACTAAATTAAATTAAGCTTGCTTTCTTTGGCACATTGCAGTATAATTAAATTCAATTAAATTTATAATTTATAATAAAAAAAATTACTAAATTAAATAAAAAATAAATTAAATTAAGTTAAGCATGCTCTATTTGGCACATTACTGTATATTAAAATTTAATTTATAAATAAAAAAATTACAAAATTAAATTAAATTACTTTGGCACATTACAGTGTGATAAAATGTAATTTATAATTTAAATTTTCTAAAATTAAGTTTAATTAAATTAAACATGCTTTCTTTGGCACAATAGAGTATAATAAAATTTAATTTAGAATAAAAAATGTAATCAAATAAAAATATAATTAAATTAAACATTAGCATTGCTTTCCTTTGGCACATTAAAATGTTATAATAAAATAAAATATAAAAAAATAAATAATAATAATAATAAATTTAAGTAAATACAAACAGATTAAATTGGCATAGCTTTCTTTAGCACATTAAAGTGGTATAATAAAATAATAGTAATTAAATAAAA
Organism: Danio rerio; assembly: GCF_052040795.2. Classification (NCBI taxonomy): domain Eukaryota; kingdom Metazoa; phylum Chordata; class Actinopteri; order Cypriniformes; family Danionidae; genus Danio; species Danio rerio. The sequence goes on along the minus strand of NC_141038.1, from coordinate 50,748,046 downwards.
TTAAACATTAGCATTGTTTTCTTAGGCACGTCAAAGTGTCATAATAAAATAATAATAATAATAATAAATGTAATTAAATTAAACATTGTAAGATTCCTTTCTTCCTTTGGTACATTAAAGTGTTATAATCATAAATCATGTTGCAAATTCTTCAAAATGTCATCTTTGGAAAAAAAAAAAAATCAGAAGAACATTTAATGAAAAGTGCAAACACTTGATTTCTTTATTTTTCATCATTAGGTCTTTTTTTAAAAAGTGCATTCTTTCTGACGTGTTAGTCTGCATCTGCACATGTATGTAGGCATAGGCATGTTTGTGTTTGTATAGATGAGCAAGTGTTTCACCCGCTAGCTCAAATTTTGATTTACATGTTCCTGTTCACACCTAGAGCTGGTCGTATATCATGAATGACAGGCGGAGACCGAGATGCAGCAAGCACACTCAGTCCACAAACAACCCAGCATTAATCCAGCCCTATAATTGTTTCCAATTTATAGTTTAGCGTTGCCTCCGAGCGGATGAGGCAAATGCTTGCACAATCTGCCAGCTGAGGTGTTTGGATACGCAGTGCTCAATGCAGGCATTCTTTAAGCATGATCCCACTACGCTCCTCTTTTCTTTTCTAATATATTATCAAAACATAGAAACAGAAATGAATAACAACCAATGTACAAGCATGGAATAGATAACGTCATGGCACACAACTTTCAGTAGTGTAAACTAACAACTTACAACAGGCTATATACACAGCTAGTGCTTTTCAGCCAACAATAAACTTGAGTATTTTCAGTTTCTTAGGGTTCTGTTTACAGCACTGATGTTGTAATGTAATTAAAACGCAATCAGTTAAACAGACTTAAAGGTGCAGTATGTAAGTTTGACACCCAGTGGTTGGACTAGGTATTGCGCTCCTGGTTCAAAACACATGCAAGCACAGGTTGCCAGATTGATGACACCAATAGGAGTGTGTCTGACTGCAGAGGCTAAAGGCTGATTTAAGTCGTGTTGTAAATAAAAGCAATGCCACATGATAGAACAAAAAGTTTTTGTCCTAACCAGCACCTGAAATTTGACAAACGGTTTCTATTTCTTGCAGCGGAACAACAGAAAACTGACAATTATCACCTCAGGTGGACCTCATGTGCTTTATTCAGTGTTAAATGCTAATAATGTGAGTTTGAAGGCCATTTTACATGACATTTATTGCCTTAGATCTTGCAAATAAAATAAACCATTTGAGATTGAACTTTAGAATTGTGACTCAGTTCAAGACGAGAAATATCAGTGACTCAGCATTATTCAATTCAATTCATCTTTATTCGTATAGCTTCACATAGAAGATTATAGTGAATTGAAACAGTGTAGTTTAGTCTTCAGAATAGAGGTTCAGTTTGAGTTTAGATTAGTTCAGTTCAGTGAGGTTTAATATTCACTGCTGAGAGTTCAAACGCTCTACAAGTCCCGAAATATTAGTCCTCCATGGTATTGGTAACTTCTGATTTTGCGATATTTTATTTTTCTGCAATAAATATTGCGATGAATACAGTTTTAGAAGATAGTATGAATAGCTCTATTTGAAAGTTTTCTGGGCAGTCTAACAGTATTCAGAAATGCTTTTCTTACTTTGTTTAAATTCGTTTCTGGTCCGAATGTCAAAAAAAATTCTTACACCATGTAAAAAATATTGTTTAGTTTTCACCGTCAGAAGAAATGGGTGAAAATTTAAAGTTTTTTTTTTGCTTGTTTAAAGGAAAGAGAGGAAATAAAGAGACTAAGCTGAAGGAATATGAATGAAAGAATGAATGATTGTGTGTTACATACATACATGTTAGTAGTGTAATTTTAAATTGAGCAAACCTGGACCGATATATTTACTAAAACAAAATATAAAAATAAACATACAATAAAAAATCTTTTATATCTTTTATTTATGTTTTGTTTCTAATATTTAAATAAATAAAACATTTGTATTGCTTTCTTTAGTACATCAGTGTTATAATAAAATAATAATATTACATAATAATGATAATAATAATAATAATAATAATAATGTTTTGTTTAGTACGTTAAAGTAATCTAAAATAAAATAAAATAAAATAAAATAAAATTAGCAATGCTTTATTTGGTGCATTTAAGTGTTGTAATTATTATCATTATTATTATAGGTGAAAATTAAAAGTTTTTTTTGCCTGTTTTAAGAAACCTATCTGCCAGTGGGGTAAGCAAAATAATCTTGTTTTCATTTTGAAATGTAGATATTTGGACTAGAAACAAGACACAGATTCTAAGTAGGATTTTTTTTTTTTTTTTTTGCATAAATCATATAAATTCCACATAAATACAGTGATTAAATACAACATTGCATATCTTTGCGATGTGACTACTGCGAATACGCACATTGCGATATTGATGCTGAAGGGTATATTGTGCAGCCCTAATGTACATTAATAATGTTACAGATTTAGTATAAATTAGATTATAAACTATTTCATTGGAGTTCTGATTGGCTGTATTTAAATTTCTGTAGTGATTCATCTGGTGTAAACAGCCAAATTGCTTATCACTGCAAATCTCGTCACATAGGACACAGAGTTACAATGTAACCTGCTCACCTAATGTTTACATTCGTAATATTTATAATATTTTGTATTTAATCACCACTAGGTCTACTTGTATTAACCTTTACTATGTGTTTGTATATATATGCTAAATAACTATTAATAACTATTAAATTATTGGCCAATTCATAGCTATATCATACTCTACATTGAAAAAAAAAACATTAAAAAGCATGAAGGTCTACTCTATAACATAAAGCCCACACCGAATCACAACTTGACACTGTGGCTGACAGACAACTATAATTGCTGTGTACTTGTGCATGTGATAAGTTCAGTGCGTATAACCTCACACCATACAATTCTTTCCAAATGAATAGATGGTCTATTCTGCCCATTAAACAGACAGCTTGCCTAATCCCACTGTTCTACAGATGCCCTGATGGCTCGTTTCCAGACTCACCCAGGACAAGCCCTGACACCAGCGCCGGCTCCCATCCAGCTGCTGCCAAAGGGCTGTCAGTAACCGCTCAAAGGGGAACCAACATTACTTACATCTCGCTCCCATTGATAGAAGGATGTATTGCATATCCATAAAGGCCCTGAATCTTGTGCACACGCCACGCCTGATATGTGAAAGAACAAGAATAAGCCCCACCATTCAATTTGACCAAGTTGCAAAAGAACCACATATGTAGAAACAACTGCAACAGTGGCTGGCCGGTCTATAGGATTGACTCATCTTACATTACAGCATGTTTTTGAGGACGTTCAGAGCCTGTGATTCATTTCAGGAGCTTATCTTAGAACAGAACCATCTGGTTTTGCTCAAGGAGTCTGTATAGGAGTGTCAAAATTAATCGTTTCTTCGGTGCATCGCGATGCAGACGCGGACAATTCGGTATCGGTTCAGTAATAATCATAACCGGTTATTACTGACGTCATTTACCTCATATGCGCTCTGTCGCGAGGGAGGCGATCGCGAGTATTTACAGCGCTTTAACTACTTAAAACTCATAAACTGTGCACAATTTCACTGTGTGTGTTTGCTGGATCAGTCTTTCACTGACATATACAACAATAGCCCCTATTTCACTAAGATCGAGAGAATGAAAGTACTACTGAAAGACTACTCCATTTCTCTCTCTCTCTCACACGCGCTCTGTCTCTGTCTCTGTCTCTCTCTCTCTCTCTCTCTCTCACACACACACACACACAGTGGCCCATTTGACCTCCTGGCGTGGCTTTTCTTCTCTTATCGGCTGTTTTACAGCGTTACTTTTGCATCCAGAAACGAGCGCGTGTCTGCAGAGTTTTCTCCACCGTGTCTATCATACATCAGCTGTGAGATCGCCGCTGCCGCCTGCCGCTTATCAGCATCACTCATCTGTGAAGAGCCCAGCACGCAAGAGCCAATCGCAACCGTTTTTGTTGAGGGTGTGACCAATCAAAGAGGTGTAAGAGAACTAGACAAGGATCAGAAATTGAGCTGGATGTTTATATTTGTTTATATTATTTGCTTAATGTTCGTTTTGTTTAAAGTTACAGTTTGTATATCTGACTGTTTGTATTAAACGACAAAATTGTATTACAAATAATATATAAATATAAATATATTCATACATTTTAATACAAGAACTGCTGCTGTGAAGAAAATATAAAACTGTGTATGGAAAGCACCGTCAATGCACTGTGATGCACCGAAATATCGAATTGAACCGAATCAATGGCATGATAATCGTAACCGAACCGAACCGTGAGACTAGAGTAGGTTCACAGCTCTAAGTCTGTACCACAGCAGCTGACCAATATAACTAACTTGTTAGCAAGGTAGCACATATGGTATGCTAAAAAAATACTGAAGTCGTCATAGATTTACAGTACAATAACACTGAGTTTGTATTTATATTTATACTTTGAAAGTAATAAAATGTGTTTAAAAGTAATACAAATTGCATTAACATACACATTTTATCAGTTAGCTTTCTTTGGGAATTGAACCCATAACCTTAGTGTTGTTGGGGCCATCCCATTTGAGCTTCACGAGGGTAAACAGAGTTATGCTTAGCGTTAAGGGTGTTGGGGTTAGGGAGTTGGACTTGTAATTAAAAGGTTGCAGGTTTGATTCGTGGTCCAGGCAGGAATTGAAGATGGGGGTGTGAATGGACCACACTCTCTCCATCTTCAATACCTACCTAAGAACCCCTGTGTATGCTCACTGTGTGTTTGTGTGTGCTCTCTCTGCTCACTCATGTGTGTGTGTGTGCACTTGGATGGGTCAAAAGAAGAGAACCAGTTCGATTATGGGTATCCATACTTGACAATACTCACTTCGCTTCACTTTAAATCATATTTTTACTCATTATGCCAAAAACATTTTATTGGTTCTTTCCATCCAGTCTGACATTAAAACATAGTTTGGCAAATGAATGACTAATATGTATATATGAATTTGTACAATTGGTGGCGCAGTGGGTAGCACGATCGCCTTACAGCAAGAAGGTCACTGTTTCGAGCATCGCCAGGGTCAGTTGCCATTTTTGTGTGGAGTTTGCATGTTCTCCCCGTGTTGGTGTGGGTTTCCTCCGGGTGCTCCGGTTTCCCCCACAGTCCAAAATAATTGCAGTACAAGCTAAATTGTCCGTATTGTATGTGTGTGAGTGTGTATAGATGTTTCCCAGATTTGGGTTGCAGCTGGAAGGGCATATGCTGGATAAAACATATGCTGGATAAGTTGGTGGGTTATTCCGCTGTGGCAACCCCAGATTAATAAAGGGACTAAGTTGAAAAGAAAATGAATTAATTAATTTGTAAATTTTATTTTTATACAAAATTATGTTTTGTTTTTCTTGGGAGTCATAAAGGATCATCATATAAATCGAGGATTTATCATTTTAATAATCTAATGTATCTTTCATTACATTAAATGTACATGTAAATGATTAGTTTTTTTTTCTTTAACATTGTTAGTACCGTTATTTTTTGAGCTACAGGAAGGCTAAGTTTGATGATTTACTTTGGAGGATATATACAAGGTAATGAACTTTGATTTCTTTGGTAATCTAACGCATAACATTATGTTAATGTTAGTGTTATCCCCTACTCTGTGAGCCACAGAAATTCTTATCACAAATCTGTGATTTTTCCATATCCACTGTTATGTACATTAAATCAAATGTAGACAATTTTTCAACCCAGGCTCATTCTGATTATGTAATGCTATATAAATTTCTGCAAAGCATGAAATACATCCCAACAGCTACATTTTTTTTGCAGTTTTTGTTTTTGCAAATCCACCAGAGGCCGCTGTGTATGGTTTTTAAGATCATAAATTTTTCTTGCGAATGCCATTTGCGACTACTCTTCTCACGTAAATCCACTGAGAAGGCCACTGTCGACTGACTGACTGACTGACTGACTGACTGACTGACTGACTGACTGACCGACCGATCCCACCCACCTTCTTTCCTAAACCCAACCAATAGTGTTTAAAAAAAGCATCAATTGAATTGCCCACCGCCTTCCATAAACCCAATCCAGCCCTCGTGGCAGCCTGATATTTACCAAGTTTTTAGATTTCACTACATTCTCACCCTGTTATTTACTTGTTTGTTTTACTTTTTGGCTTCTGTTTTTGTCTTACCTGCTTTCTGAAAATATTTTTCACCCCATCATCTTGGTCAACTCCTCTCTGCGTCTCAAATCCTCTGATGTACATGGCAAGCTACTGGACAAACTGGGAACAGCGGGAAAGCCGTACATACGGAGGTAAGCGGTCAGCTGGTAAGTGCAAAAAGGAAAGGTGTCAGGAAGATATACATACCTCTGGCTAATTAATTTGCAATCTCTAGAAATGTATACAGGGCTACGTTTTCAGAATGAGCCTGTATTGCAATTGTATCAATTCTAACCTTCCATCAGAATAAAACCCACAGCCATGATGTTAGTGTGATACTCTGATGTTTAAAGGGACATGTCTTCATTTTGAGTTACATTTTTTTTAATGTTAGAAAAATGTTAAAGACCTGTAACCACTGACTTCCTTAGTAGGAATAAAAATACTATAGAAGTCAAAGGTTACAGTGTTCCAACATTGTTCAAAATGACTTCTTTTGCCTTTAACAACAACAACAAAAAAAACGCAAACAGGTTTGTGACAAGTGAAGGGCGAGTAAAGGATGACAGAATATGTTTGGGGTTAACTATACCTTTAAGCTATAGTTAGGGAAATCACAGTTTTAAGATTTTACTTAGCCAAAATGTCAAAAATGTAACATTTTAATAAATGTACACACTTTATCAAATATTGTTAGTGTTACCCTAATGATTTACTATACTACAGCTCTACACAGGAAGCTGATCTAACTGAAACTATCAAATCGGCTTATCGTACTCTTGTATGTGATGCAAATGCATGTAAAAGCTGATATTTTGAAATAAGTCTGTAATGGTTTTGCCAGAAGATGCCAAATGCTCCAAGAAAGCCAATCGCTAATTAAGGATTTTATGAAGTAATAGAGGATCAGTGGTATCTTATTCATGGAAAACACCAGGGAGAAACCAAATACCAGAGAGCGTGCAAAAGAAACTGCACCTGCAAAAGACTCACAGCAAACTGCATTAAAGCCACAGTTCACGGACACACCTGTGTCATGCACTTGGCCTTGAGCGCACACACACACACACATCCACACCATCCTCCAGGGAAGGGAGCTGTACTGAATGGGTTTATTAGTGCATGTGCAGTCATTTTAGCTTCACTTAAATTGGAGCAGCACTTAACCGTGTGATGAAGCAACACGAGGGCCATTAGCTCACACCGACATTCGCTGGGTGCCGAGTGACATCGCCGGCAGCTGCGATTACCGATGCCTGCCAACACTTCCAGCGCAGGGGATACGCGACTCCGCATGAGCGTGCACCAGTACGGGCCTTCAGGAGGCTGTGTAGACATTACAAGTTTAATTTTACCATTTATCTTCTTTCAGATGGTGCGCATACACATTGCTTTGAAACTGTAGTCATAATTCAACCACAGCCAGGTTTTTTGCGTAATGCAGATAGCAATTTTACAGACTTAGATAACTGCAGTTGAGATGATTAAGAGGGCATTGTTTATACAGATATAATTCAATTCAGTTTACTCACATAATGCTTTTCACAATATTTATCGTTACAAAAATGTCATTACAATTATATCATTACATTACAGTTAAAATTAAAAATGTTTAGGAATTATCTAAAGGGTTAGCAGTATATATGGGAAACATCCATACACACTCATACACTATGGACAATTTATCCTACTAAATCCACCTATAGCGCATGTGTTTAGACTTGTGGGAGAAACCGGAGCACCTGGAAGAAACCCACGCCAACAAGCGAAGAACATGAAAACTCCACACAGAAATGCCAACTGACCCAGCTGGATATATACATACAGTATATATGTATTTATATACTGTAAAACCCAACAGTCAACTTTATCAAATGAATTGAGTGAAGTTAATTCAAAATTGACAAATTTAATTCTATCATTATCTGTCATTACTTAAACTTAAATTAAGTAAGTTCACAGAACTCATATAGATTAGTTTTTGAAATGAAATGCTTAGCTGCAATCAGTTTCCTCAAACGATTTTAGTTACCTTAACTTTTTGGGTTTTACAGTGTATATTCAGTATACATATATAAAGTGCTCAGCATATATAAGTACACCCCTCACAAATCTATCTTTTAATGTAATATTTTTAATAGGAAGCTATACAATATTATATTAGTGTATATACATTAGTTTAATCAGTACTGAAGCCAAATCTAGGTATTTTCTAACAAAATAACTTACGATAACTGTCCAACAACTAGCACACCCAAATTTATATGTTATAAAAAATATTAAACACAAATATTAAAAAGAGGAACAATCAAGATAAGCAAAAAGATTTGAGAAAAAAATGGTTAAAATTTGTTGCAATATTTGCTTGAATTTGCTTCGATTGTACTTTCAATTTCTAAATATGTTCAGGGACTAAAATATAATTTTATTAAATATATCTGTTTTATAAATCTATTTTGTTTAAATGCACCAAAAGACATTGCCTATATTGACTAAGAAATGGATAACAATATTAATTTTCAAAGTGGGGTGTACTTAATTATGCTAAGCACAATACATACAAATTAATTAATTTATTTATTTATTTATTTATTTATTTATTTATTTATTAGTAGTAGTAGTAGTAGTAGTAGTAGTAGTAGTAGTAAGCATAAAGAAACAACCTTATCTTCATTACAAACTCTGTGAATGTTTAGGTTTTCCCTCATCAGTGTGGAGTATTACATCAGTGTTAAATGAGTGGGCAACAATCATTTTCGACTTAAGTAAAGAGTGTAGGTCCAAAAAATAGCTTTATATCTAATCAAAATTGACCTGAAAAAAATATATATTTGCGCTGTACCCTAAATGTATACTTCAAGATAAAAAATAATTGTTTAAGGTTTTGAATATCTACTCTTGTGACCCATAATTCATTTTGAATTTGTAAGTTAACCGAAGGGTTAAAAGTAGAATTACTGGAAAAGCAGTTTTAAATAGCTGATTGTCCTGTGAATGCTAAATGCTGCATGCATAAAAGTTATTAGCATTACTACTTTTATATTTAGAAACACTGGATAAATTAAGTTGTAGAAACATTTGAATGTTTCTTGGCCTGTGGTTGTTTCTCAACACTTCAGTGTCGCCCTGTGTGGATCCTCCATCACGCCAAATGAATTACAAGCATGAAGTCCCAGGATGCTCAGTGTAACTCTACCTACGGTCTTTCCCTGAGCACCACTTTTATTGTAAACCATTTCAGCGTTGCGTTGTCTGAATGGTGTGAAAGACTGGCTTGATGAAAAGCAAGTATGTCCTTTAGAGAAGCATTGGGTTTCTTGACTTCTCTTGTTCTGTGTGCAAGTCTGAATGTGTCCGGCGGGCTTTATTAATAAATGGCTAAATCATTTTTAGAATGCACAATGATTGATGGAACTGGGTGTGTATGTGTGTGTGTGTGTGTGTGTGTGTGTGCGCACCCGACCAATAAGACATCTTAAGACATAGCTTGACGGTGCTTACATACACACACACGCATTGTTGTGTGTGATTACCTTGTCGTAGAAGCACTTTCTGCTAATCCGAGATGCTCCGTTCGAGTGTCTGAGTGTGCATGTGTCCTGTCAGCTAGGTTAGCGTTAATGTATTTACATGGGAGTGTGTGTTCGGCACATTTGTGGAATGTGCTGGTCTGCCCGGTTGAGCATCGAAACCGGCGTGCAAGTATCGCCCTTCAACATAGAATGAATCCAAAAGGCCTCAGAGAGTGCATACCAGTCAAGCCTAGCATTTCCTTTTCCACACATTCAGTTTATTTAGAAAAACATGTTCAAAACCTCACTTTCTGCTCCGCCTGCAGCTGTCAAGAGAGAGAGAGAGAGAGAGAGAGAGAGAGAGAGAGAGAGATGGAAGGCCTGCTGAAGTGCAAGAATTTTAAGCAGAGGTCATGAAAGGTCAGACACTGTATTTGACACAGCAGTGTAGCTCAAGCACGGGCAGGTTGTCACTGCAGGCCCGTCCTAATTACCCTGCAGCAGTAAAAAAAAATGACAACTTAATTTTCAGTTTTCACTTGTAATTTCAAGACAGGCCCACACAGACAGGAACTGAACTGGAGACGACATCACTGATTTCTGACTGCTCACAGGTTTTTTTGTTTTTATTTGCTGTTAGATGTGGATAATACTGAAAAAAATTATTCAAAGATGATTCCTTGGATTTAAATTTTTTTTATGTTAAGTGGTTGTAAACAATTTATTTGGGCTGAATTTAAACAAAGATATTAAGTTGAACATTACTCAACTTAATTTGTTTGTTTAAATTCAGCCCAAATAAATTGTTTACAACCACTTAACATAAAAAAAAAATGTAACACAAATAAATTGTTTGCAACAGTTCTGCATGCAACACTTTTTTCAGTGACAAAATTTTAATTTTCAGCCATCAATTTGTAGATTTTTGGTTCATTCGCAGCTGATTTGCTTTGTTTAGGGACAGTGGAGCTGCTCTTCATCCTTCAACGTTGACATTCATTTTAAACCGAGCTGAATGATTTTTTTAAAAATAACTACAACTACACCAGTATGCTATCACAATTGTTGTTTTACTAGCTTTATACACTAAATATATTTCTGGTAATCCGCTTGTTAAGTGGTGACGTGTTGGTGACGTATGTAATACTGTTTCCGGGTCCAAGCCACTATTCATTTGAGTTGAGAAATCATTCGTTTATGATCACTTTTTTATTCCTATCACACATTAAAGTTAATTTTACATAAAGTCACAGTGTACGCAACAATCTCTGGGCTTGCTGCATAACAAATACCATAATTTTTACAGTTGATGAATCACTTTCTAGCCATTGGATATTAGGCATGGACATATATATTGCGTTTGTGATTTTCGAAAGCATTAAATCGCTGTGTAAACGTTTATTATTACCATTTCATGATTCTCCCCATTCAGTTGAATAGAGTGCTTGGACGCGGAAGCCGCTTTGCGTGACGTCACACTTAACAAGCGGATAGAACTTGGTGACAGCCGGGATTGAATCCATATGTGGATGCTTATTAAAACATTTTAAAAGTGCCAAAGCATATTCAGAGTCAGGAAAACAGGCATTAAATCAAAAATATAATAATCAGTCCAACCAAACAAATGGGCAAAAATATACACGTGGCATGGCAAACAATATTATATGGACAGAACTGGGAACACTTTGCAAAGAGCATTTGAGATGGCCAGTTTAATATGGCCGTCAAACAGGAAGTGTGCTTAAATGCAGCAGATGGAGCGCTGACAGTCTGTACTCACTTGAGAGCGCCCTCTGCTGGTGTGGAATTACAGTTCCACCATCATGAAATAGTATAATTTATAGTATATTTATAAGTCTATATTCTTAAGTCTTATTTATAAATATTTATATTTAAAAATACTGCTCCTGTTGCTGTATGTGATTAAACAAAACCAGTACAACACCTAGGTTTTGTAAGTCTTGACTGTTGGTCAAAAGATTGCAGGAGACTGGTCTGCAGTGAACAAATAACTGAAAGTATGGTGTGTCTTGAAAACATTCATTCATTTTCTTTTCCACTTAGTCCCTTTATTAATCTGGGGTCGCCACAGCGGAATGAACCACCAACTTATCCAGCACGTTTTTACGCAGCAAATGCCCTTCCAGCCGCAACCCATCTCTGGGAAACATCCACAAACACATTGAAACACACACACTCATACACTACGCACAATTTAGCCTACCCAATTCACCTGTACCGCATGTCTTTGGACTGTGGGGGAAACCGGAGCACCCGGAGGAAACCCACGCGAACGCAGGGAGAACATGCAAACTCCACACAGAAACACCAACTGAACCAAAGACCCAGCGAAGTTCTTGCTGTGAGGCGACAGCACTACCTACTGCGCCACTGCATCGCCATCTGAAATAATCAAATATCTAAATATGATCTAAAGATCTGTCTTTAATTATAAACACTGTGTAAATTTAATGATCACTTAAAATTGGAGTCAGATCAAACTCAGAGCAAGCACTAAATTAGAAACAAATTGCAATAAATGAAATTAATTATATAGAAGACTAACATGCATTTAATTGCCACACAATCACTGGATTCTGTCATTGGGCCAATGGGTGGACAGTTAATTCATATTGTATTTATTTATTTGTTTGTCTGTTCATTTTTTCTTTGATTTTAGTTAGAAAAATGTAATCATCATTTTATATATTTACTTTTTTTCATTCATTTGAAAACATATCGAATTAAAATACAGTTGCTGGTTGTTAATTTGAATATATTTTCATTTAATCACTATATTAATGGATGGAACCTGCTCCTAAATATAAAAACCAATGTTATATGATATAAAAGTCCTGATTGGTCATTTCCAGCAACATAAAACAGATTACAGAGTTTAGTAACAATAGTTTAATGTGCAATACCTTATATAAATGAAAACCTATTCATCTGTTTACAATTCTGCCATAATATAGACACAGATTAATGGTGCACAATTTGCCCAAATGTCTAACTAGAAATCTACACAAGCAAAAATCTGCAGACTTCTACAACCATTGTACAATCTACTAGTTAGTTATGTAATTGTGCGTGAATTATTATTTTTAGATTAATTTTAGTACCAATAAATATGCAAATATTTATATGATTTATGTACAATACAGTTTGAAGGTAATATATTGTATTTTAAATAGATATATTGTATAAGAGACTTTCTTTGTTTACCACACAAGTGGTTTCAATACTATTTGCATTGAAACCTTAAACAAAAGTTTAAAAATATATTTAATTCAACATTATTTAATATGTTAAAAGGATAGCTCACCCAAAACTTAAAATTCCCTCATAATTTATTCATTTTTCACTTATTTAAAAGCATAAAAGCAGATATATTTTGAAGAAGTCCAAAAACATGTAACCATTAACATCTATATTGTTTGCATTTCTGTGCAGAAAGAGCCAACAAATGTCTGCAGATTCTGTCTGGCCCTGGCTATGTCTGTATTTCAATTGCATTGTGCACTTGCATGTTAGGATGCACTAATTAATTACTATAGTCTTACCTAGAACCATTGACTAATTTTGATTCATACAGTACTTGAATGAACAGACGAAACAATGTGTTCTGACAGGTGAACTGAAAGAGGTGAAAAGTGAAAACAATTAGCTGATGGAATGCACTGTGAATGATACTTGGCTTCGTTTCCTGTGGAACTGGATCCTAAGGCGTTTTTAGCCTTGTCCCCTACGGCTCAATGAAACAACACCCATTTCTTGCAACAATGTTTGTTTACCTGTCTCCAAGCAACCGCAGCATGTTTCCGTGTATAGTTAACATTTCGGCATTTTGTGGCTTCTTTGTTTTCTTTCCTCACCTCAGTTATTAGCTGTCCCGTGTTCTCACCTGACAAGCGAAGTAAATTAACTATCATTTCTAATTATTTATGGCCAAATAACGCCGAGGTATGAGACAGCCAGACATTACATCTTCGCCTATGACATCACGCTCTTTATTCCCACCTGGACCAACACTTTGAAGCGGCAGTGTTTAGACTGGTCTCTAATAAGAGCGACCATCCTCTTCCTAGTGTGCCCATGCATCGCATTAACACATCACATCAAAATAACAGTGTTCAAAAGGCTTTGCGCAACCTTCCTGATCAGCACGTTGTCAATTATTAGCTCCGTTCGGCTATAAATGTCAGATTGTAATGATTATGAGCGTTCCTCAAGTAACGACACGCAGTTTTGAAGATTCGTTTGGCGTTAGGTGTGGTCACCGAATGGAAACACAGATGAAGAATCTTTATCATTTTCTGTCAACTGAGATTTAGTCGGAAGATTGGAAAGAATAAAGCGGGATTACGGCGAAGAGCAATCCATCCAGAAACAAAAGATCAGAGCGAAGTGGATGTAAGTAGTGAAGTGGCGTTCAGACAGGTCATGTTCCTGATCAACAATAGGAGTGGAATTTATGAACACTGGGGTCATTTTTTATTTATTTATGACTGCACAATCTCACATTCATGATAAGGGATGCTTAAAAATAGTGGGATAAAAGACGTGGAAGTATGCGCTCTTGCAAACTTCAATGTTGAAAGAATCTTCTACATTGATATATGATGCTAATCTCTGCACATTGCTCAAAATAGCTATTCATTCATTCATTCATTTTCCTTCGCCTTAGTCCCTTATTTATTATCGGTCACAACAGCGGAATGAACCGCCAACTATTCCAGCATATGTTTAACCCAGCAGATGCCCTTCCAGCTGCAAACCAGTACTCGGAAACACGCATACACTTTGGCATTCACACACACTCATGCACTACAGTCAATCTAGTTTATTCAATTCACCTATAGTGCATGTCTTTAGACTGTAGGGAAAACTGGAGCACGCAAAGGAAACCCACCCCAACGCGGGGAGAACATGCAAACTCCACACAGAAATGCAAATGCCCAGTCGAGACTCGAACCAGCAACCTTCTTGCTGTAAGGCGACAGTGCTAACCAAGGAGCCACCGTGCCGCCTTTTAAAAATAGCTATTTCTGAATCCTGATTGCACTATAATATAAACATGACTAGATGTAACCCTGTCAGTCTTACGCCTCCCAACCCGAGCTGGTATCGAACCGGCGACCTTCAGCATGGGAGTCAGTTGCTCTACCAAGGAGGCTAAAGACCATGGCCTCTAGCATCTGTCGCTGGAGTACCTTTAGAGGTCAGAAGAGTGAGGTTTACCTGCACAGCACTTGCAGCACTTATGGATGTTTCCCAGAGATGGGTTGCAGCTGGAAGGGCATCCGCTGCATAAAACATATGCTGGAAAAGTGTGCGGTTCATTCTGCCTCGGTGACCCTGGATTAATAAAGAGACTAAGCTGACAAGAATATGAATGAATGAATAAAATTAGACTTGCAAATCTACAATGAGCCTGAGTTGCAGTGCAAATATATTTTAGAATTTGTTTACACAATAACTGTGTTCTAAAATGGAAATAGTTTAATATTTTCTTTATGAATCTGTGAAGACTACAAACGCTGCATTTTGCATGCCAGGCCAATTCTTTTAGATCAGACTTTTGTAGATGAACACTATTCCAATAAGCATATGCAGCCTATTTCAGTGATTTTAGCATTGTAGGTCGCATAATTTATTTTTATATCACCACCTAGCCTAGTCTAATGCCTTAAGGTTTGAGTAATGTGATTTTAGCGATGCCACGCTGAGCTATTAGCCTTTCAGACTTGATAATTTGTGCAAATTACACCTGTTTTGTTTAGGCTTTGCACTAAATTGCTGCATTTTATTACAGCCGCTATTTCTTGTGACTGAATTCTATTCATTAAGACTGTGATTTGCTGAAGTAATGGGGAAACTATTATGTTATTTGTTTTTAATATTACATCATGTTATAGAGTTGAAGGCAAAATTATTAGTATTCTTTTTAAAAAATAAATTCCCATGCGCTGTTTAACAGAGTAAGTGAATTCTCACAACATTTCCTTTAAGATTTTTCTTCTTGAAAAAGTCTTACACTCACCGGCCACTTTATTAGGTACACCTCACTGGTACCAGGTTGGACCCCCGTTTTGCCTTCAGAACTGCCCTAATCCTCCGTGACATAGATTTAACAGGGTACTGGAAATATTCACTACACAGCTAATAATTTTGACTTCAACTGTACTTAACTATTAAAATGTAAAAAGCATAGTTTGGCGACTATGCAGGAAAAAATGCTTCAGCCCTGTTCCTCTGCAATAATTGTGCTAATTAGAGTGGAAAGGGAAACAGTTAGTTCAGACGCGTCTCTTTCTCATTTCCTGCTCTCTCTATCTGTGGTGCAGTAGAGCAGCTGTGGAGGAACAGGTGCTGAAACAGCGTCGCTGCGTCGGGCCTGGTTTTCTCAGCGGGCGAGGACCCAGTGGATAATCTAGTTAAATCTCCCTGTAATTCGGGAGGGATTGAGTTCTTCAGATGAGCTAGTGGAAACCTGCATGGGTGTGTGGGAGTATAGCAGGAACAAACTGGCCGCGCAGAAAACACAGACACACACATTTACTTGATTCGGTTTTCTTGATGTCTGCCGGGAGGAGCAGGGAAAAAAAAACACTACCGTCGCTACTGTGAGTTAGCCATAGTTAGCTTTAATTCATTCATTTTCTTGTCGGCTTAGTCACTTTATTAATCCGGGGTCGCCACAGCGAAATGAACCGCCAACTTATCCAGCATGTTTTTACGCAGCGGATGCCCTTCCAGCCGCAACCCTCACTGGGAAACATCCACACACACATTCACACACACACATTCATACACTACGGACAATTTAGCCTACCCAATTCACCTGTACCACATGCCTTTGGACTGTGAGGGAAACCGAAGCACCCGGAGGAAACCCACACGAATGCAGAGAGAACATACAAACTCCACACAGAAACGCCAACTGAGCCGAGGCTCGAACCAGCAACCCATCTACCTTCTTGCTGTGAGGCGACAGCACTACCTACTGCGCCATTGCCTCGCCCTATTATTATTATTATTATTATTATTATTAATAATAATAATAATAATAATAATAATAATAATAATAATAATAATAATAATAATAATAATAGTATTATTATTATTACTAAATATATGAGAGACTTCAGTAAATGGATCTGATTGGATTTGAATTGTAAACCTTAACCAAAAGTGAAAAGTTATTATTTTTTTATTTCATGTGGTTTGTTTTTAGTTATTATACTCATAAATCCTTTTTTCTTTTTACATAATTCTTCATAGAAAACTGTCTGCAGAGTCTGTCTGGCCCTGGTAATAACTTCAATTTTGTGCTTCACTGTAAGTCACGTAATGATGTCATAGTCATGGAAAGTGCCTGCAAACATTCACTCAACAGGAAAAATCACTTTCCATCCTTCATATTTTTTATCTTTATCGCTTCTAATCTTGACAAAGGAGCAACAGTGTGCTTTTATTTGTTTAATTAGACAAGAAAAGTCTCTGTCAAACTCATCAGGATGTGCTCGGTTTGACACGCCAGAAGTAACAAACTTACAGACACAACTGTGACCCAACTCATCCTGAGGGCCGTTTTCAACACACACACACACACACAGAGACACACACAGAGAGATATGCTGACAGCTCTGTGAGGATTACTGTCAGCAGCAGAAGTGTGCACAGAAGACGCCACTAACACACACACATACAGCCCCCAAATAACAAATACTCATGAGGAAAAAAGCCATTATGAAAGACAAGAAACAAGTTGTTTGTTTACGCCACACATCTGCTCCAAAAGGACAGTGAAAAAAAATCATAGTGTAGGACAGTTGATAGATTTATCACCTCAATAAAATGAAGAATTTGTAACGTAGACCTCAATCGAACAACCGCAGAGAAACGAGAGCTTGTCATGAGCCCCCCCCCTCTTTATCCTGAAGGTGTGTGAGGTCTGCTGTTCAGATGAAATGAACGCAGTCAACAGCGTTTCGGAGTAAAGCAGTTTGGAAATTCTCCATAACTGATAAGAGCAGAATTAGATCATGTTTTGCCTGAGGACAAAGCAAAAGTGATTCATCCCTCCATCGATCCAATTAATTGCCATGTGTTATGATTTTTCAGTCATGTTAAAGAGTAAAAGTCAAGTGCTTTTAACCTCCTCGTGCACTCTTGAATTGATGTTAGATTTTATAAAGAGATAGTTTATTAACATAAAAAAATTGTATTCATGCTTAACTTGCTCTCAAACTTTTTTAGTCTTTTTTTTTTATTAGAATATGCAAAAAGGTACATAAATTGGGATCATACAAATACAAAAAACATCAACAAAAAACCATGACAAAACAACAATAAAAAACAAAAACAAAAAAACAAAAAAAAACAAAAAAACAATATAGTCAGGTACTGTTAGGTGTGTGTGTGTGTGTGTGTGTGTGTGTGTGTGTGTGTGTGTGTGTGTGTGTGTGTGTGTGTGTGTGTGTGTGTCCATGTAAAGGTAACTTGGTGGAAGGTCAGATTACATACATTGGGAACAATGTTAGCCAATAAATGAATCTAGTCTCGCAGATATAAGTAAAACAGATACAAAAGAAACCAGTCAGAGTTAGGGAGTAACAACTATGCTTAGTAATGTATAATAGAAATAATGACAGTAAAAAGAAAGAAAGGACAACAGTAATAATAAATGACAATGATAATAAATCACAAGTACTACCCTAACTACTACTACTGCAGAAAGTTACTTATATTACTATATAATTATTAACTACTATTGCTGCTACTACAATCACAACCACAACTATTACTACTATAATGTCTACTACTGCTGATACTACCACAACAATGACTACCACTACTGATACTACAGCGTCTGCTACAACTAATACAACGTCTACTACTACTACTACTACTACTACCGCAATCACTGCTACTACAACATCTACATCAACGACATCTACTACTGGTACTGGTAACTTGCTCTCAAACTTGAACAACTTCCTGCTTCCATATAAGTTTGTTGAAGAATTCATTAAAAAAGGCTGTTATGGAAATTCCCCTAAATGTAATATGATTTGTGTTAAAAATCTAACATTGTGATGTTTTCTTTTGGTGGGATACAGATTGCGATGTGAATATAATTACGCTAGATGATTTGAATAACTCTATTTAGGAAGATTTCTGTCATTTAGATCAACTTGGGTGATTAAGACTCTTCTTATGCAGAGTGTCTGCATACAATAGGATAAATAACAACCATAAACAAATACCACAAAGCAGATATAAACAGTGTAACAGTATTCAAATATAGGAACCGAACAATCAAATATAAAATACCATGGTCGCCATTGTATAAATAATTTATACAATTTTTACAATACGTAATCTATTAATATCTTTAATAAATAATCGAATCCTGAGCTGTGACTGTTGCGGATACATATAAAAAATCATTTATAATATATATATATATATATATATATATATATATATATATATATATATAAAAAGATATAAATTCTAGAGCCCCAAACATTATTTTTTAGGATCTTTGGAAAATTGTGCAACATCACAATTGTAATTTTCAAAGAATTTAAATCAGTTTTTCGGAATAAAAAGTGTATGTGTTATGTTTGGCCTTTGACACAATTTTTAAAAAATTTTTTTACAATTTTTTTTTTTTTTGGTGAGGTCAGTGAAAATTTTGGCAGGGCAAGTAAAAATCTGAACCCCTTGCCCGATCGGGCCAATAGAAAATATGCTTATGTAGAAAATATGCTTAACTGATTCGTTACATAAAACTAAATATCTTGGTTGTTTTTTTTTGTTTTTTTTTTACAATACAGTGTTGATTTAAAAAAGTACTAAAATCATTATTAAGTATTAAAGTTATTCCCACTTCAGATATCAGGGATTTTACTGGGTTAATCTAGAAGGGATACAGCTGTGTATATTCACATGAATATAGCATTATTTTTGTGACATTGTACAACAATAATTATTATTTTTCATTACTGTGAGGTTTAGGGTAGGGGTAAACATAATACAATACAAATTTATTAAGTAATTTAATAAATATTATGAATA
Source organism: Danio rerio (assembly GCF_052040795.2). Lineage (NCBI taxonomy): Eukaryota > Metazoa > Chordata > Actinopteri > Cypriniformes > Danionidae > Danio > Danio rerio. The sequence goes on along the minus strand of NC_141038.1, from coordinate 50,728,271 downwards.
ATACTATTAAGTGAGTGAGAAGAGGAAAGTTTTTAGTTTTTTGCAATTACATGCCTGTGCTTTCTTTACAATAAAATGTTGATTTAAAAAAAGTATTACAATTATTATTAAGTATTAAAGTTTTCAGATATCAGGGCTTTTATTGGGTAAGGATGGGATGGGATACAAATGCATATATTTACATCAATATAGCATAATTTTGTGATATTTGCTGTGAGGGTTAGGTTTAGATTAGATATACAAAAATACTAATTTAATGGGTAATTTAATAAATATTAGGAAATCATAACATTCATATTTATCCAGTACTTTTAGGATATATAAGATGAGATAAAAAGTGAGATGAGGAAACATTTTTTCATCCAGTTTTCTGCAATTACATGTCTGTGCTTTAGTACAATAAATCGTTATTTAAAAAAACATTAATTATTATTAAGTATTAAAGATTTTCCAACTTTAGATATCAGGGCTTTTATTGGGTAAATATGGGATGGGATACAGATGCATATATTTCTGTCAATATAGCATAATGTTTGTTATTGTACAACAACACTTAATATTTTCCATTACTGATAGGGTTATAGGTTTAGAGTAGACATTATAAAATACATGTTTAATGAGAAATGTAATAAATATTATGAATAATAGCTATACATATTCATCCAATGGGTACTTTTAAGATATGATAAGGTGAGAAGTGATTGAGAAAAGGAAAGTTTTCATCTAGTTTTCTGCAATTACATGCCTGTGCTTTCATTACAATAAAGTGTTGACTTAAAAAAAGTAATAATTATATTTAAATTATGGTCAATACCTGAAATCCTGCGTTCCGCAACGACGTTCAGACTGTAATTGGTATTGAGTGACAACAGGTGTGTCAAAGTCGCTATCGGACAGCAAAACCTTGATGGAAAATGAGCAAAATGTCAGATATTTCAGCATGGACATGTATAATAGTATAAATTTTGCGTTAACACTACAATGTTCTTCATACGTTCAGTCTGCGCTGGTTCACCGTGTGGTCGTTCGTGTTTGTTTAAAGATAAGTTCAGTCAGAGCTCTTCAGTTCAAAGCTGCTGAGGCAACGGATTTTCCCGCTTCACATATCAGCGATTCTATTGGGTAAATCTAGATGGGATACAGCTGCGTATACTCACGTCAATATTGTATAATCTTTGTGACACTGCACAACAATTAAGGGGTAGGTTTAGGGCAGGGTAGACGTTAATAAAATAGGGTTAGGGTTAGGGTTAGGTTAGGGTTAGGGTTAGGATAATTAAATAGATAAATAGGATAAAATGTAATAGATAATTCAATAAATAATAATACTAGGTAGGCTATAATTACTGTTTTACATTACTGTGATAGTTGGGTTTAGGGGTGGGGTAGATGTAAAGAAAATAACGTAAATAAAACACATATATGCATAATTTTATAAATGTTATTAATGCTTCTCGTTAACTTCCGGCCGCAGCTGTATCCATTTTATCAACAACCTTTAGTATACTACTTTTGGCTACAGAAATGCAGGTTAAATTCCAATTATGTGTATTCACTTACGAACTATAGTGGAGTAGTGGAGTAGAATACTTTGCTTAAATTGTACTTAAGTAAAAAATAGTACAGATTTAAAAAGGACTCAAGAAAATACAAATTGCCAAAATTCTACCTACTCAATTACAGCAACGCAGATTTGTTACTTTGCAGCACTGTGCTCTACCCACAATAATCCAAACAGTAGGCTATAAAGTAGCACAATCCATTATAAAAGCAAAAAAGACAACAAAAAATATACAAAAACTAATCAGCAATTGTAAAAACCAGCTGAACAGGCCTCAAAATCCCTCAGGTTCCTCAGAAAAGCTTGTTTTCATTCACACATTTCCTTTTTTCCCATAACAATGGGCATTTTTGCAACCGTTTATATGTTTGTGTCAACGTTCACTGTAAATACACTGAGAATAGTGAATGGAGATTCATGAAACAACTTGTATTCTTACCCCATTGCTCAGAAAGCAAGCACAATGACATTTTAATTTAAAGTCTTTTTTCCACTGCTATCGAAAATGATGAACTGTGCTTTGAAAATTCAAGGTCACTGAATAATCCCATATTATGTCTACCGTCGACACCTTTGTGCGGATCGTTATTGCAGCAAAAAAGTGCCTTCACAATGACTTTAAAATATGGTAAACACTGTAACAAATGGCTTTTTTCCATTATTAACTTAAGTGTGTCCAAACTTAACCAATTTCGGGGGACAAATTTGCAACCTAAATTTAGCAAAACCTGACTGAAGCAACCCAGGTATTGGCAATACAGCATGTGGGCCAATTGTGGCCCGGGTTTGGCAGAAGTGGCACTTTAAGTGGTCGTTAAGGTGGCACACAAGACATAGGCCAGTTGTCAAATGTAGTATTTGGTCCAGATGTTAAAAATTTATTTGTGGGCCACATATTTTTGGCCTTACTTGACCCACATTTAAGTGAAGTTTATTTATAAACTAATTTCGAGAGGATCACGTGCTTATGATTGTTTGCGGCTGGTTCCACATTATCCAATTTAGATTCACCAATCAGACGATTCCTAAGCCACTATAAATACCCTAAGCTCCATATCATAACCATCTTCGCTTTGAAGAATCCCCCCTTCCACCCTGCTCCTCCTCGTTTTCTAGATGGGTGGCACGGTGGCCCAGTGGTTAGCACTGTTGCCTCACTGCAAGAACGTCACTGGTTCTAGTCCTTACCAAGCCAGTTGACATTTCTGTGTGGAGTTTACACGTTCTCCCCGTGCTCATGTGGGCTCCCGGTTTCGCCAGTTTCCTCCCACCGTCCCAAAACATGCCACTTAAGTTAATTGACTAATCCAAATTGGCATCCTAGACATGCTCCTAGTAGTTATCTCTTAAGAGCAATCGCTATCTGTTCATTAGATACAGCAGGGGAGTTCTCGAGATCTACCTGAGCTCTAACTCCACTCTCGCCTTGCAAATGGGAGGGAGCCCCAGGCTCGAGGATCTTATGAGCTCAGGGCCACTCCCGGGACAGCTTGCCAAACAAGGTTTATAATCAATCATCAGCTAAGTGTGAACCCTTGAAAATACATTTAAATTATCAAAGAAATTTGTATTAATAAAGAAAATAATTCGACCAATTAGGTCGCTTCGAGAAAAAAACACACCTAAAGTGGAATGCTTTATGGGTTTATCAATTTCATCGAGACACACCAACATATCTGGCCCAGTTCAGGCCCAGTTATGGGTTATTAACTTGAGTGAAACTTGACAGTTACGGTCCACGTTTGGCCCTTGTCTGGACGCCAGACTTGGTCCTGTCATGTACTGTAATTCATTGCGGCATGTGGGCCAAGCAAAAGCTGATTGTGTGGGCCAGAGCTGGGCCAAAGAAATTTTGCTATATAGGAACCCACATGGCAAAATTTATCTTTAAGCTTTTGCTTGGCCCACATGTCGCAGTGAATTACGGTACATGATTATACCAATTCTGGCTTCCATACAAGAGCCAAACATGGACCATATCTGGGCCAAGTCTCAGCCAAGTTAATTACCCATAACTGGGCCTGAACTGGGCCAGAATTGTTGGTGTGTCACGACTGCAATAAATTTGACTTCGCTTTATGGCCACACTTTCCTTAAAACGACCCAGTTGGCAGAATTTTGTCCTTTACTCAAAAATAATTTAATTGTATTTTAAAGTGGGTCAAAATAGGCCAAATCTATGTGGCCCACATATACATTTTTAACATGTGGGACAAATCCTACATTTGACATCTGGCCCTAGTCTTGTGCCGCCTGAAAGATGATGCTACTTCTGTGAAACCCATGTTTGGCCCACATTCTGTATGCCAGTTCTGGATGAATGCCTGCTGTGACAGATTCATGCCAAATATGGGCCGGAAGTCTTTGCTACCTTGGAACAATTCTCCAAAGACCTCCTATTGGGGATGCCACTTTTGTAAAAAAAAAAAAAAAAAAAAAAAGAAAGAAAGAAAGAAAGAAAAATGAAGAAATAAAAATGCTATAAATTTTAGGTAAACTAAGTTTTTTTTATGTAAACTGTAAAGTGTGTGTGTGTGTGTGTGTGTGTGTGTGTGTGTGTGTGTGTGTGTGTGTGTGTGTGTGTGTGTGTGTGTGTGTGTGTGTGTGTGTGTGTGTGTGTGTGTGTGTATGTGTGTGTGTATCTGGGAATGGGAGTGTATGCAGGTATGCACACATTGACATTCTTTTGGAGGCTAAAGGTGATTTCCAGCCTGGCAGAAATCATTCATTCCCTCTCTCTGAGATTCTGTCACTCATTGATAAATGTAAGGATTTAGTGTGAGGCCTCTGTGTTTTGACTTCTATATGTCATTGTTTTTAAGAGGACTAAAATGAAGCGTGTCCTGACGGTGCGCTCAGAATTAACATAAACTGCCTCCGAGGCCATTGGAGAACAATTAGCCTTTGTGTTAAACTGCGAGTGATTCATTCACGTCAAACTTGCAAGTCTTAATGACTCACTCGCTGCTCAGCTTCCCATTTACCATTTTAATTTTTTATTTCTTTACTGCAGTCATTGTTTGGAAATTCAAAGTTGTGACATACTGTATTTGCACAATTGTCTTGGTGCGCAGACGAGCCGAGACAGCATTTGTGAGATAAGTCAATAGGAACAACAATACAATGATGGGAACTCAAACATAGCCTGATGTAGTTAAACATTAGAGTCAATTCAACATCTTACACAAGACGTAGCTTTCACAAATGTATAAATGCTTGAGAAAATTGGTTTTAGTTCATTATCTGCTGATTAAGAGATGAACAGTCCTGCTCTCAGTCATCATTATTGCTCAGCGGGTGGACAGTTTCTTTTTTACTCTTAAGTCTAATAAGGAAACATCTTTTGTGGCTGCACGGCGCAAATCAAATCATTACCACCCACACTGGAGGAAAGATAAACTTGGAAGCGCACTAATGCGTCTGTGAAGAGATTGTAGATGAACTGCCAAATGGTAAGTGTCCAAATGATGCTGCAGCTAATGAAAGCTAAGTGGAGTATTTCAACATCACTTACCTCAGACCGTTGTTCAAAAATAAAAATCTGCACACACACACACACACACACACACACACTCACACACACACACACGTATATATTTACTGAATATTTTTCGAACCATTCTCTGTAAACCCTAGAGATGGTTATGCTTGAAAATCCCAGTAGATCAGCAGTTTCTGAAATACTCAGACCAGCCCGTCGGGCACCAACAAACATGCCACAATCAAAGTCACTTAAATTCCCTTTCTTCCCCATTCTGATGCTCGGTTTGAACTGCAGCAGATTGTCTTGGCCATGTCTACAAGCCTAAATGCATTGAGTTGCTGCCATGTGATTGGCTGATTAGAAATGTATGTTATGAGCAGTTGGACAGGTGTACCTTATAAAGTGGCCGGCGTGTGTGCGTGTTGGTGTGTATGTATATATATATATATATATATATATATATATATATATATATATATATATATATATATATATATATATATATATATATATATATATATATATATATATATATATATATATGTATGTGTGTGTGTGTGTGTGTGTGTATATATATATATATATATATATATATATATATATATATATATATATATATATAAATTATGAAGCCAAATGTTTTTTTTATGAAATGAAAATATTATATGGCCTAATAATAAAATAATTTTATTAAATAATATTTTTTGGAATAATGCATTTTAAGTCGGATCATGTTTAGTCAAACTGATCTTTTATTAATATTTCAACAGTATAGATTTCACATTTCTTTAAAATCCCTTCAAGTAAAACAAGTCACAACTAAAATCTTATAAAATATTAATAAAGGATATTAGGAATAAAAGGGCAGCACAGTGGCGCAGTGGGTTGCTTTACAGCAAGAAAGTCACAGGTTTGAGTCCCGGCTGGGTCAGTTGGTGTTTCTGTGTGGAGTTTGCTTGTTGGCGTGGGTTTCCTCCGGGTGCTCCGGTTTCCCCCACAAGTTTAAAAACATGCAGTACAGGTGAGTTGGGTAGACTAATTTGTCCAAGTGTATGATTGTGAATGGGTGTGTATGGATGTTTCTCAGTGATGGGTTGCAGCTATAAGGGCATTGCTGCGTAAAACACTCCACTGTGGCGATGCCTGATTAATAAAGGGACTAAGCTGAAAAGAAAAAACAGGACTTACCTTACAGATTGTAAAATTGTGTAAATAATTGTGTAAGTATAATACAGTAAAGTATACAATAGTCAACATTTAAAGTGGATCAAAACCTTTCATCAAAGTTGTCCCAAAGCTATTGAACAACATCCGTTCTTGTCCCGGGACAATTTTGAAAAGCTTTTTTAAACCACTTCAAATGTTGCCTACTGTAATACAAAAAAGGTGGAAAATCCAATAAATAAATCCAAAAAAATCATACATGCAACTGAAGGCCGCTTAAACAACTGTAAAATATGCTGCATCTGATGCTATTGCTGTGTCTTTAATATAATGTAATTAATGTTAATTAGGTTAACTAGGCATGTAAGGGTAATTGGGCAAGTTATTGTATGACGATGATTTGTTCTGTAGATTATCGGGGGAAAAAATTAGCTTAAAGGGCTAATAATTTTGACCTTAAAATGGGTTTTAAAAAATTAAAAACTGCTTTTATTCTAGCCGAAATAAAACAAATAAGACTTTCCCCAGGAGAAAAAATATTACATACTGTGAAAATGTCCTTGCTCTGTTAACCATCATTTGGGAAATATTTAAAAAAAGAAAAAACAATTCAAAGCGGGACGAGTAATTCTGACTTCAACTTCTATTTTTGAACAATTAACACAGTTAATTTGAGCTATTTCCTATTTATATAAAATAGTTTAAGTTAATCAAACCGATATCAAATTATTGTAAAAATTCTTTCAGTTTGACTTGAATCTCCAAGACAAGCTAATTTTCCCTCAGAAACATCAGTTGTCCTCAGTGCAACCTTTCCTCTCACGCTCTCTGTTTACTAATTGTCCATTAGAGACAGCACAGATAGAATGCTCTCTTTGTGCAACATTTGATGAAGAGCTCGCATACATTGCTTGAGTTTCAGAAACACACCCACCCACAAAGACAAACACATTCGGAGTGACATAAACCCTGACACTCTTTTTTTTTCAATCTGTCATCTCAGCCCATATTCTTCGGTTTCATCAGAGTTAAGTGCTTATGAAATCTTGCGCTTGCCTTTGGCTCGCTGCCTCCATTTCTGCCTCAGTGAACAGCAATGCACCGTGGGCCTCCAGGCTCCACACTCACCTTGTCAAGACCGAAGACTCATCAGATCGCAGAAAATGTGGCGGCGAGCCAAACCTGGGCAGATAACATCTCGAAGGAAATATTACAGTATCGCGTAGTCAATGCAAATCGCCTAAATGTTTATAGCAACCGGGAGCAACACACACAGGCTTTTGGCAGGGGAATGCTGGCGTCGTTCTTCATGTGACCGTGTTTTCTGATGGTTTTGACAGCTCGTCAAGTAAACCTGAAGTCATCTGAGTCGATTGAGTTTGTTGTTGAGAAAATGGTCTTATTGTTTAACAGCACGGCCATCGGGATTTTATTTAGATTTTTTTTTATTTACCTGGCAATGTTCCTCACTGTTTGCAACTTTTTTACAGGCAAAAATAAATGAACTTAAAAACTGATTAACCTTCCTGTCATGTTCGGGTCAAATCAGACCGATTTACAACTGAAAACACTCATAAATATTGTGTATTACATCTGAATGCCTCAAGGCGCTATGATATCCTACACACTATGCACTTAAACACACAGTTTTTCATTTATTTATTCGTCTTGTACTACATTTTCAGTGCCCACCCACATAAAACGAAAAATGCCTTGGCCCAAATGTGGCCTCATTATGGCACTACTGGCGTGTTTCCGGCACTGGCATGCATAATGTGAGCCAAATGCGGGCCATGCATGGCAATGATGGCACTGCATGCATGACGGCAAACTACATTTGGACCAGTTGTGGATGGTAAGTATCAGTGTAGCGATTGTTCACCTAATAATAGGCTGGGTTATGGCTCAGTTTTTGGGGTTTCTGGTTAAAGGGTGGTGTTGATATGGTTAGCTTATAGCTGAGAATCTGTATAGATAATAAACTTGTTTTGGCCCAGTTCAGGCGAAGCAGTGGCGAAGTAGGTAGTGCTGTCGCCTCACAGCAAGAAGGTCACTGGGTCGCTGGTTCGAGCCTCGGTTCAGTTGGCGTTTCTGTGTGGAGTGTGCATGTTCTCTCTGCATTCACGTGGGTTTCCTCCGGGTGCTCCGGTTTCCCCCACAGTCCAAGGACATGTGGTACAGGTGAATTGGGTTGGCTAAATTGTCCGTAGTGTATGAGTGTGTGTGTGAATGTGTGTATGGATGTTTTCCAAAGATGGGTTGCGGCTGGAAGGGCATCCGCTGTGTAAAAAACTTGCTGAATAAGTTGGCGGTTCATTCCGCTGTGGCGACCCCGGATTAATAAAGGGACAGAGCTGACAAGAAAATGAATGAATGAATGGCCCAGTTCAGGGCCAGCTAAGGGTGATAAATTGGCTGAGATTCGGGCCGGTTATGGCACATGTGTGGCCCTTGTCTTTAATCCAGTTGTGGGCCACCTCAGGATCCAGCCTGATCTCACGAGAAAACGTAAGTATTTTACGTTTTGCCAGTTTAGTGGCTAATTCGTACGAATTCGTACGAGTTCAGTCGTATGAAATGGTACGATTTTAAAAAGGAGGCGTGGCACCTGACCCCACCCCTAACCCCAACCGTCATTGAGGGATAAGCAAATCGTACTAAATTGTACGAATTAGATCGCACGAATTCATACGAATTAGCCACTAAATGAAAAAGTTACGAATTGCCGTGAGATTGTGTTGCAGGATCATCATTCTTTGCGATACTTGGGCCGAGGGAAAAGTTATTGTGTGGCTCAGAGCTGGACCAGAAAACATTTGCTATGTAGGTATTTGTAGTTTCACTGCAGTTATTCTTGTGTAGCAAAGAATTCTAGCCCTAAGCTGGCACAGCAGGCATTTGTATGGCACTGGCATACAGCATGTGGGTTTGGCAGAGGTGGCACCATTTTTAAGGCGGCACACAAGACTTGGCAAATGTAGTAGTTGGCCCAGATGTTAAAAACAATGTATATGTGGGCCAGGTAAGTTTGGCCTATCTTGACCCACTTTTAAAATACATTTAAATTATTTTTGCATAATGGAAAATAAATCTACCAATCAGGTCGCTTCGAGAAAAAATGTGGTCATAAAATAAAATGCTTCATGGGTTAATCAGATTTATTGCAGTCGTGACACACCAACATATTGTTATTAACCTAGCTGAAACTTGGCTCAGATATGGTCCATGTTTGGTCTTTGTATGGACGCCAGAATTGGTCCAATTCATGCACTTGAACAAATCAAACTGATGATCGCCTTTTTTATTGAATCTTCAAGAGTGTTTTAATCAACCTTGTTACACCTATATGGTTTGGTCTTTGGTTTTCCATTTATTTTTTACATTACATGTTCATCTTGTATTGCATTTTCAGTGCCTATTTGTAGTTTCACTGTGGTTATTCCCAAATAGCAAAGAATTCTGGCCCAGATTGGCCCAAATTTGGCCCAGATTTTAAAAATGTATACGTGGGCCACGTAAGTTATTTTGACCCACGTTTAAAATACATTTAAATTATTTTTGAGTAAGAAAAAATTCTACCAATCAAGGATCTGCAAGAAAAATTTTGGCCATAAAGTGAAATGCTACATGGGATTATCTAATTCACTGCAGTCGTGGCACACCAACATATCTGGGCCAGTTCAGGGGTTGTTGCTAGATCGGTTTTGGAAGTTAACAAGAATTATTTATATTATTTATTAAATTTCCCATTTATTGTATTTTATTAATGTATGGTATCCCTACCCCAACCCTAAACCCAACAGTACTGTAAAAACAGTAGTTGTGCCGAGTATTATTTATGCTATCTATTAAATTAACCAATAAATTGTATTTTTAAACACCTACCCCCACCCCCAACCCTAAACCCAACCGTCACAGTACTGTAAAAATATTAATTATTGTTATACAGTGTCATAATAAAATGCTGCTATATTAATGTGCATATCGCACTTCCGGCCAGCTGAGTATCCAATCTAGACTTTACCCAAGTCTACTGTGCATGTCTAATTTCCTCATGTCCTACTAAACTAACTAACATCTGCGTCATATTTACCTGTACTAGCAGTTGACTAGTGTACCTAATAAAGTGGCCTGTGAATGTTTATTGTATTACTTGCACATACATGTACACATATACCTATTTATTTACTTTTTAATGCTGTGCTGAATGCTATAAAGTAGACTTTTTTTTCTCAGAATGATGATGAGCTTATTTAATACTATTGCAGTAATGTACTGACATGAATGAGCTGAAGGCAATTACGGTTGCTATATCAGTATTATGTTTCTAAGACTGTCATACTTGAAAAACATCATGAACCGCAAAAGTTGCACAAGCCTGAGCTTTTATTCTCTCACTCTCACACACATACACACACATACACCTGTGTATATATCTTTATGGGGACTTCATATAGACGTAATTATGTTTATAATGCATATTATATTGTATAATGTACACTACCTGACAAAAGTCTTGTCGCCAGTTCCAGTTGTAAGAGAAACAAATAATAACTTAACTATAGTTAAGTCCTACTTGAACGCGGATGGACCCAAGATTCTTATAGAAATCAGTCAAGTTTGGTGAAGGAGAAACATTGGTTTGGGGTTACATTCAGTATGGGGGCGTGTGAGAGATCTGCAGAGTGGATGGCAACATCAACAGCCTGAGGTATCAAGACATTTGTGCTGCCCATTACATTACAAACCACAGGAGAGGGCAAATTCTCCAGCAGGATAGCGCTCCTTCTCATACTTCAGCCTCCACATCAAAACTCCTGAAAGCAAAGAAGGTCAAGGTGCTCCAGGAGCGGCCTGCCCAGTCACCAGATATGAACATTATTGAGCATGTCTGGGGTAAGATGATGGAGGCATTGAAGATGAATCCAAAGGATCTTAAACTCTGGGAGTCCTGCAGGAACGCTTTCTCTGCCATTCCAGATGACTTTATTAATCAGTGATTTGAGTCATTGCAGAGATGTATGGATGCAGTCCTCCAAGCTCATGATGGAGTCAGACACAATCTTCATTCTGTCTCCACTGCAGCATGACTTTATATTCTATACTGGACATTATTTCTGTTAAGAGAAAAGACTTTTGTTTAAGCAAAGTCAGACCTTCCTGTCCTAATTAAATCATGAAAAATCAAGGCATAATCATATTTTAATTTGGTAAAATAAGCTTAATCTAGAGGCCTTCACCTTTCATATAAGCCCCTTCTGATACCAAATGATCAACTAGAAGTCAAGTTATTATTTGTTGTTCTTAAAATCTGGATAGGAGACAAGACTTTTGTCAGGCAGTGTGTATGTCAGGCAGTGTAAAGTCCCTTTATTAATCTGGGGTCGCCACAGTGGAAAGAAGCGCCAACTTGTCCACACTGTAAAAAAATCTGCTGTTTTAAATTTTTTATTCCGGCAGCTAGGGAAATGTAAAAAAGTAAAGCCGTTAAATTACAGACAATTACCGTAAAAGAACAGACTTTAAATGACAGAAATTTCCTAAATTTAAATTTTCAGTCAATTTCTGTAATTTACCATTTGTTTTTTTATGGTAAATGTCTGTAATTTAACGAGAGGGGTCAGGATGCAGACCTGGTGCAGTGCATTCTGAGCTGCATCCAATGCTTTCTAATGCGCTTACCTAACCCCACCCCTAACCCTACCCGTCACAGTGACATCACTCACTCTATTGTGTGCATTGTATCTGACATTGCAGGCTTTTTTCAGCAACCTAGCTGACTAAAAAAAAGTAAAATAACTGTTTTTTTTTTTTACAATGTAGCATATGTTATACGCACCCTTCCAGCCTAAACCAATCACTGGGAAACACCCATACACATTCATTCACAATCATACACTACGGACAATTTAGCTTAAACAATTCACCTATACCACATGTTTTTGGAAAAAGGAGCACCTGGAGGAAACCCACGGCAACACGGGGAGAACATTCAAACTTCACACAAAAATGCCAACTGACTCAGCCGGGGTTCGAACCAGTGACCTTCTTGCTGTGAGGCAATTGTGCTACCCACTGCACCACCATGTTGATTTTATATTGTTTAATGATTGTTATATAATCTGTATATTCTATCCCTGCAGCTTTTTAAATTTTCAATAAAACACATGGTCCCCACAAGGTCAAAATTTACTAGTACTGCTATACATTTAGTCCCCACAATGTTAGAAATACAAGTTCCACATATATTTAGAATGTTTTCAGTCCTTGTGTTTTTTTTCCTTTGTCCATTAAAGTTCAAAGCAATTTAAGTTCCTCCGGATTTCAGACAAGTAAAACAAATGAATAAAAAGAAAAAAGGAAAACGCACATTGGCCCAACTCTGTTATCTAACCCAAAGCAGCTGCTCTTTAATAAAGCATGCAATGACTTCCCAATCAGAGGTAAAGCTTGTAAAATGAAATAGCGTTTTAATGCTTTTAGCCTTTTGTGCAGCTCACCTAGGAGAGCTGGAACAGCGTCAGCCCGAGTTACTCCTACCTGTAGACCCATGAAAGCTCATTTTGCTGTGTTATTTTCCCCATTTTCCCCTCTTTGATGGAGTCATAGGGCCTGTTGCAGGAGCCAAGGGTGCCTTAAAAATATATGAACCAGGTAATTGCAGCGATCAGAAGGATAATCATGTCCGGACGACAGAGTTATAAGAACAGCTTGTGTTTTTCTTTCAAAAGCACATGTTCGTGTAAACTTCAATCCAAACATTGACTTTTAGGTGTAATTTTCAGGCTTTTTATGGACACGTATGTTTGGCTATATGCATTGACGTGTGTGTACATGTGCTCCTCGTGCCATCAGTCGACAGACAATGACTTTTTGTTTATTTTGGAGGCCAATCTATACTTTTCTTCATTCCTTTTCCCCTCTGGCCTACGTGTGCTGCAGCGTTAACATACCGCATTAAAGGCTGTCAATCAACCTGACTGGCCCCACCCACTGACCCTGTCCCGACCTTCATCATGTATGGCGGTTGGAGGAAGCAGGTGAACGCAGAAACGGCTCTGACATCCACCGCTGTCACAGCATTCGTTAAAAAAATGAGCATAAACGGTCTATGATGGGAGAAGTCTCTCAACGCCTGCCACTCAGACATCCGTGCTTCCTCTTTTTTCCATTTGTTTATTTTTTTCTCCTGCTGGAAAGTTCTAAAATCACACAGCCGGCCTGTTCAAAACCAGCCAATATCATCAAGCAAACACATGGCCAGATATTAATACCTTTGATTCTCTGCTGCCCAGTCTTAATCGTTGTGCGGAGCATTTACCATCAAGACACTGCAAAATATGTCTTTCCTATCTAGAGGTTTTGGCCCAATCCCAATTCTACCCCTTAGCCCTTCCCCTTACCCCTCGTTTTGCGTGTTCCCGTGAAGGGGTAGGGGTGTCTCAATTCTCTTTAGTGTGAAGGCGTAGGGATAAGGGGAAGGGGTGAATAGCAGAGATGGGGGACTCGAGTCACATGACTTGACTCAAGTCAGACTTTCATTCATTCATTCATTCATTCATTCATTCATTCATTCATTCATTTTCTTGTCGGCTTAGTCCCTTTATTAATCCAGGATCTTATTTTCACATCCCAATGTTGACAGGTATGCTGAAGAATAACATAAGAAAATTGCTGGCAGTTTATTAAAGGCATTTTGTATAATAATTTACAACACCATGCCAGAGAATATATCACTTTAAACTATAAAAATGTTTCATAAAAGTCACCTTTTCCAACTTTTTAAGGTCAAAAGGTGTCCGAAGAATTATCAAGGTCTCATAATGCGATTTTAACAGGGAAAAAATAAGAAACAAAAACATGAATCACAAAACTACCAGCCTGATCTCACGAGAGAAAACGTAAGTATTTTAGAGTATATTTGAGTTCAGTTGTATGAAATTGTACTATTTTAAAAAGGAGGCGTGGCACCTAACCCCACCCCTAAACCCAACCGTCATGATTGCTGCGTGAAAATAAGATCACATGATTGATCACATGCCCACCATAATAAGGGACCCCCCATACTAAAAATGTTAATTTGGAGCAGTTTTATTGTAAATAAACAGTTGAATGATCAGTAATATGTTTTAAAATTATTATTAACAAAAGAAAAATAAATATATACATCAGCAGCATATACATTAGCAAACAGTCCAGCTTATTAAAATTAGCTATTATAATGAAATAGAATCAAGCTATCAAACTCATTAGCCATTTCTCGACTATATAACTTACACATTCTGATTAAAGAGCAACGAATGAATCTCTCATTTATTACGATTTTTTTATTACATTTACAGGTGTCACTTTAAAAATGCACACATCTAACGTTATAATGAAAGCATTCGACTGCTTTCCTAACCTTTTATGCTCATTTAAGACAAAATTAGCTGTGTTTGGGGAAAAAAACACTAAAATCGACATCCTTATATGTTATTATTATTAATAATTATGTGTGTATGCCTGTTTAAACACGCACCCAAAAGCCAGACTTTCTCTCCGCTTCAAATCACGTGTACAGAATCCGTTTGCGAAACAGCATCCGTTTATCATATCATATGACCATCATGCACCATTATATAACTGCTTTGAGGATTGTATAGAATGGGCGACGGCACCTGTAATGAAAAAGAAATTGAATCGCGCCGTTTTTAATATTTATTTATAAGTGTTTTCATTCCTAAACAAAGCGAAAGCACAGAATACTCACGTTTTAGAGCAAGGGGCGACCCCTGGTGGTTCGGCGGTATAGGTTGTGTATAGGGAGGCTCGGCTGTTTGGAGAAAGACTGAAAAAACGGGAGAAATACGGGAAAATACCTTTACGGCAGGCCCGGATTGGCTAAATCGGGAGGACCGGGAGAATTCTCAGTGGGCCGGTCCGTTTTTTGACCGCGAGGGCCGGTGTCCCTAGCTCCAGAATCTGTTGCTCTCAGCAGTCACACTTTTTAAATTTATTTATTTATTTACTTGACCACAGCCTTTTTATCTAGACGCAGCCTGCAGGTTAATGATGATATAATATAAATGAGTCACTGCATTACATTCAGCTGTTGTAGTTCTGTGGATAGCTCGTAAGATTACGACGCGGCAGACCCGGATTCGATCCTCGTCTGATTAATTTTTTTTTTTTAATTTTTATTGTTCAGACATATCAGACTGTTAGGGTTGTTGAACATTTGAAGTTCTAAAGCAGCTGTTTTCTCAAAAAAAAGACGTGATAGTATCATTAGAAACTGATTTGGAAATGACCTTATTTTAGTCAGTCGTGAACTGAGGTGGGCCGGTCTGAGGCTTGAAACTCCAGGGCTGAAAAGGAGTCCCACTCCGGCCCTGCTTTAAGGGATGATGGCGGGATAAAACAGTAAAACACAGGAGAATCCTGGGAAAACGGGAAGGTTGAAAGGTATGTTCTACAGACTTATTTCTCTATATATTACTGTATTTCTTGAACAATAGATTCTTTCAAACTACTAAAACTTCAACTAATGTCACTTGCTCAACTGTGGAGTTGAGTTTTCAACATCAAAAGTCGACAGAGTAGAGATCAACATCCCATAATGCAACTCACAATTTTTTTTTTTTTTGCACAGTGAGTTCGTCATTTTCCTTTTTTTTTTCTCAAACCGAGAACGTCTGTAAATGAAACGACGCTAGCTTCAAAAACAGCTGCGCGGTGTGACTGTACATCATCCATTATTGAGCAGGGAATCTACTGTGCACCCAAAAGTAATTAATCAGTTTTTCTTTTCTTGCATTGTGGGACAGTTCTTAAACAGTTAGCTGGAATTCAAGTCTTCCAGCCTGGCAGTGTTCATGGACTACTGAAGCATATCGTTTCCATAAGACACATTGGTTGTTGCCACGGCTTGTCAACAAATACGTAATTGTGCAGCGATTTCCAAAGGCAGTTGATCCTGCATTACACAGTCTGCAGCGTGGCGCTCACTGATGTTTCCTTGGCTTGAAACACGGCTTCTCTTATGAATCCAAGTAGCGGTGTAAAATGCAAATTACAAGCAAATATTTCAGAAAGTACATTAAGAGTTGTTTTTATCATAATAGGACATGAACAGAGCATGAACAGAACACCACACATATTGTAACTATGTCTAAAACTGCTCCCTACACAGCAAAAAATTATTTTCTTACTGAGATTTTTTTGTCCCTTTTCTAGTCCAAATATCTAAAAGTTATTAAATCAAGATGCATTTTCTAGACAAGAAAAACATACTGTCTTGTTTTAAGAAATAAAATGCCAAAATGAAGTGAGTTTTTCCTCAAATCAAGCAAAATAATCTGCCAATGGGGTAAGCAAAATAATCTTATCACAAATCGAAAAACAAGATTATTTTGCTCACCCCATTGGCAGATTATTTTGCTTGATTTAAAAAAAAACTCACTTAATTTTGGCATTTTATTCCTTAAAACAAGACAGTATGTTTTGCTTGTCCAGAAAATGCATCTTGATTTAAGAATATGTAGATATTTGGACTAGAAAAAAGACAAAAAAGCTAAGTAAGAAAATATTTTTTTGCAGTGTATCAAGTCCACTATATCAGATGTCTGCTTTTTTGTCTGACTTCTATCTTACATCGCTTACTACTTTTACTTACAGTCCGCTCTGATTCTGATTTAGATCTAGATCCAAAATACAGAAGGCAAATTTTATTCATTATTCACAGCGAGATTACATCAATAGTCAGCTAAATTAATAAATAATATGATATTTCTTCTGCTTATTTAATGAATTAATATTTTATATAACATATACTTAATACGGCGGCATCATGGGTTTCCTCTGGTTGCTCCGGTTTCCCTCAAAGTACAAACACACGCGGTACAGGTAAATTGATTAAAATAAATTAGCCTTAGTGTGTGTGAGTTAGTGTGTATGGGTGTTTCCCAATACTGGGTTATGACTGGAAGGGCGTAAAACATATGCTGGAATAGTTGGCGGCTCACATTGTTTTGGGGTGGATCCGAGCGCGATTGGTGGTTTCACAAGTGCCAAACGAACCGCGCTAACTGTGCAAACGAGACAGGTTCCGATTCAAAAGTCTAGGGTGCTCTCACATCTACACTTTTGTTTCGGAACCTGTCTCGTTTGCCCAGTTACTGCGGTTCGTTTGGCACTTGTGAAACCACCAGTCGCACAAAAACAATCGCTCCAAGATCCCTTGAATGAGGTGGTCTCGGCTCGATTGAAACAAACTCTGTAGCGGATCGATTGTAGTAAGAAAGCAAACGATCCAAGCCCGGCTATATCACAGTGTTTTATGGATATGTCAAATGCATACGACTATATGAAGAGAGAATTATGAGTAGGGTGGGAGGTCATTCCAGACATCCCAAGTCTCCCGGAAGTTTCGGTAGTCTCCCGCAAATGCACAAAAACTCCAGGATGCCCACAAACGAGTGCCAATCTCCCGGTAATCACGCGTCTCCCTCCTGGTCCTTAAAGGTTCAGGACACCCTGGAGAACTTTGTTTTTATATTAACAGATTTGTGTGTGTTGAGCATCAGTTAAGACAATGTTAGCACCTGTTAACTTTAATTGTGGGGAAAATGGATAATTTTCAGCTTTTGTCAGCTGATTTCAGCTTCCGGGTTTAAAATGATTTTTGGGGCGGGATCAAAATCGGCGACGTAGCGTAGTACTGCAAGTGCAATGATGACGCGTCGGTTTCTCATTATTATCATAGCGGAGTTTTCTTATCCTATGAGAAGAGCCGGCTGCTTAATTATTCATGAGACCTGCCAGACCTGCCAGAGTCAAGCCCGAGCTGTGAGACACGTCACGGATCCACGGCACGGGCACACAGTATTTAGCCGTTCATGAAGGCTCATATGCATTTGTTTCCATGATCCACGGGGTTTGTTGCATGTTTTTTTTCCCCGCGATCTTGTCAGGGCCGATC
This sequence comes from Danio rerio, assembly GCF_052040795.2. Taxonomy (NCBI): domain Eukaryota; kingdom Metazoa; phylum Chordata; class Actinopteri; order Cypriniformes; family Danionidae; genus Danio; species Danio rerio. Next base: position 50,710,100 of record NC_141038.1, on the reverse strand, counting down.
ATACAGCAAAGCTGTGTGTGCTGCTAGCATTTTTGTTGGGAGAGCAGCACGAGAATTAGAGAATGGCGGATGCTGTCTTTTATCAGGAGTTCGTTCACATTCAGACACATCACTGTGCTGCTGTGTTTGCCTAAATCCTCCAGCAGGGCTAATGGTTAAAATAGACAGGTCACGAGACCTGCTGCACTGAGTCTGCTGGATACGGGGATTGAGGGAGAATTCCTCATTTATAGGGTTTACATGAACACACTTATCTTTATAATGATATAAATTGTGGTTGTCTGTATATGAAATTACGAATAACAAATGTAGCAGGGCATTAAATCACTGTTCATTTCTTTGCATTTTAACTGTAAACTATAAACTCATGCGTCTCCTCACGGTTTGTCTCATTTTGTGAGCTAACTTCGTTCGCTCACGTTCTCCCCTGCTGGCCACGCCCACTCCTGCCCGATGCTCGCGGAGCTCCACGCCCGTTAATCATGCATCTTTTGAAAAAATTCTGAAGTCGACTTTAACCGAAAGTGGGGGGTGTCATGGCCCTTTAAATATGTTGCGCACCCTTTTCACCCCTCCCCACCGCATCCCTCCTTGCTCTTTCCTAATATAGTCTGTTTTGGGGGTAACACGTTAGTATTTTGAGTTATGTAATAATTTTACTTTGGTCACACTTTATTTTGATGGTCGATTTGTTGAATTTAAATTACATTGCAAACATTTGAGTTACTCTTTTAAACAAATTTATTAATTAATTAATTTGCTTTTAACAAACTATTATGTTTAGAAATGTGTTGAAAAAATCCTGCGCACAAAAAATATAGGGCTAATAACTCTGACCTTTGTGTTTTTAAATTGCTGCGGACTTATTCGTGGAATTTGCATGAAAGTCTGTTTTGGCTCAGGCTTTAGCAGGGCCTCCGATCACGCTGAGAGAAAAACGCATCGCGCAGACAAGAAGCCGTGAGCAGATCTGCACTGGTGGCTTCTGGGAGGATCTGTGCGCAGCTGTGCCCGCCGATGACTTATAGCTCTGCCAGCTGGGTGACAGTGACCGCTGTGCCCTCCGCGTCCATCTTCACTGTCTATGCATCCACATCGCTGTCTTAATGGGCTGTTCGGGCTCCAGAACAGCAGATCAAATGTCCTGCTATATCTCTGACTCATCTCTCTGTGGATCTCACACGCTCAAGTTTTGGACGGTGGAGGAATAGGTCATACAACAATTTAGATTCTGGCATTGTTTGATCGCTCTTAAGTCATTCTCATCATAAACCGCAGACAGGATGCGCACGATTTTTCCATATAACTGCAGAGGACATTTTGAACTCTCAAAAACTGGCAAAGCAAGAAGTGTCATTTATAGTATTATGATTTGTTAAAATTCTTTCAAAGCCATGAGGATCAAGTGGGTGGCACTGTGGCTCAGTGGTTAGCTAGTCAAGAACTTCACAGGTTGGGTCAGTTGGCATTTCTGTGTGGAGTTGCATGTTCTCCCCATTTTGATGTGTGTTTCCTCTGGGTGCTTCGGTTTCCCCCACAGTCCAAACACATGCGCTATAGGTGAACTGAATGAACGAAATTGCCCATAGTGGAAAAGTGAATAGTGTATGGCACTGGGTTGTAGTTGAAAGGGCACCCGCTGTGGCAATAATAATAATAAGGGAGTAATCCGAAGCAAAATTAATGAAATTATATGCATACACTCACCGGCCACTTTATTAGGTACACCTCACTAGTCCTGGGTTGGGTCTCCTTTTACCTTCAAAACTGCTTTAATCCTTCACGACATAGCTTCAACAAGGTACTGGAAATATTCCTCAGGGATTTTGCTCCATGTTGACATAATCGCATCATGCAGTTGCTGCAGAATTGTCGGCTGCACATCTATGATCTTCTGTTTCACCACATCCCAACGGTGCTCTATTGCAGGGGTTCCCAAACTTTTCAGGCCGCGACCCCCAAAATGACAATGCCAGTGACTCGCGACCCCCAATATCCTCTGAGGTGGTTATAAATACAGAAATATCAGTTTTTTACACTGATATTGTTTCACGTGATTATTTCTGTACATATATACTTATAGACTGTTTCCTATGGACCTTTTTGAGGGATGTAAACAATAACGGTCACACTTTACAATAAGGTTCATTAGTTAATGTTAATTAATGCATTTACTAAGGTGAACAAACAATGAACATTTACTACTGTATTTGTTCATGCTAGTTAACGTTAGTTAATGAAAATACAGTTGTTCATTGTTAGTTCATGTTAACTCATGGTGCATTAACTAATGTTAACAAGCATGGACTTAAATGTTAATAATGCATTAGTAAATGTTCAATTATGATGAATAAATGCTGTACATGTGTTGTTCATGATTAGTTCATGTTAGTAAATGCATTAACTAATGAACCTTATTGTAAAGTGTTACCACAATAACAATGGTCCTAATCTATTTCCAGTTTTGTATTTTTATTTCCATAGCTTCTGAAAATGCAAAAGTGTCCACATATTTGTTCAAAAAATTTACAGCTTCATTAACATTTATTATGACTGAATCACCTCTTGTACAGTTCTGAAAAAGTTTGACGACAAGCAGGAACTGTTCATGGACCAATGATATTCATGAATGGTCTAGTTTGTTTACCAGTCAAGCCCTTTAGGTCGAAATCATAAACCTGCCCAAAAATGAGCAGCAGGTGAATGTGTGTGTGTGTGTCTCTGTGTGTGTGTGTGTGTGTGTGTGTGTGTGTGTGTGTGTGTGTGTGTGTGTGTGTGTGTGTGTGTGTAGGCGGTATTGCCATGTCGCAGACGCTGGACAGACTTGACCAGTGTATTAGCATGAGTTAGCGGAGGCGAACTGCTGAAGGCTAATTGCTACTGTAAATACATTAGCAAGTATCTGAAATAACACAAGCAGCTGTCCACATGGAACAGCATTAACCACCAATAACTGGGTGTGAGATGACTAAGATTGACAGACTTTAGATGCAGCTGACTGGTGAATTGGCTGAGAAAATGTAGAGAGTGTAAACTGATTGGCCGTCTCACAAATACTAAATTTATTCATTTTCCTTTAGTTTAGTCCCTTATTATTCAGAGGTTGCCACAGTGGAATGAACCGCCAACTATTCTGGTACAGTGTATGTTCTACACCATGTTCTACTTTTCAACACCTCACTTGGATATAAAGTTTTACGATCAAAGCAGTCAGTGATGAAAAAAGGACTGCAATAATCTTTCATGTTACACACTAACGTTGACCAAAGTTATTTATTTTGTTATTAGACCAGACTATCGATTTTGGTTTTGGAATCAAATTATATTCATAAATATAGTCAGAAAATTATGTTTGCTGTTTGTTCCAACTACTTATATAAAATAAGTAAGTATTTGAAAAAAAAAAAAAACTATTATGTTAATTGAATTCTCTTCTGTTTGGTTGTGTGAAACCCGGCATTAATGCAGCATAAAATGTCAAAATATGGGTAAAGTTAAACATAGAAATGTATGTAAAAAAATAAAAATAAACAACATTCTCATTGTACTTCACGTTGAAGTCAGAATTATTAGCCTCTTGTTTATTTTTTTCCCCAATTTCTGTTTAACGGAGAGAAGTTTTTTTTTTTCAGCACATTTTTTTATAATAGTTTTAATAACTCATTTCTAATAACTGATTTATTTTATCTTTGCCATGATGACAGTAAATAATATTTGACTAGATATTTTCTGAAACCCTTCTATACAGCTTAAAGTGACATTTAAAGGCTTAAATAAGTTAATTAGTTTATCTAGGCATGTTAGGGTAATAAGGAAAGTTATTGTTTAACGATGTTTTTTCTTTCTTTCTTTAGACTATTGAAAAAAATTAGCTTAAAGAGGCTAATCATTTTATCCCTAAAATGTTTTTTAAAAAAATTAAAAATTGCTTTTATTCATGCTGTAATAACACAAATAAGACTTTTTCCAGAAGAAAAAATATCAGACATACTGTGAAAATGTCCTTGCTCTATTAAACATCATTTAGAAAATATTAAAAAAGAAAAACTAATTCAATGGGGGGCTAATAATTCTGACTTCAACTGTATATACAGTATATACACTGTAAAAATTACATGATCAGTTAGTCATGACAGCATGTTTTAGCTCATTGTAACTTATTAAACTAAGTTAATCATGTTCAAACTTAATTTTATTAGTTAGGCAAGATTTTTTAAGTCAGTTAAACATAATATAAGTTTAATGGACTCATAAGGGTAAATTTATAAAGCTTAAAAATTGAAGGCAACCAGGAATTTTTTTTACAGTTTTTATGTATCTTTTAAACATAATATATAACTTTTATTATGTTGTCAGATTATATTGGTCTAAATATAACTATAGACTATGTTAGTGTATAATCTATTGTTATGTCTATTACTTTAATGCATGTGATTCCTCTGGTTGTGAATAACACTGACACCTATAGACATGATTTATATTACTAGGTACAGTCTCTGGAAACATATTTACATCTTCACTTTCTGTGCTGTAATAATAATAAGCAATAATCATCCCCATGCATATTATTATTTTTATATCCATCCAGAACACTTTAGCTTAGCATTGGCATAGCAAAGATGTCTTGACAACTGCATAGCATTGCCTTAGCAATCACTTGTGTCAATTTGTGATGATGAAGGTATGCATAGGATAATGCTCCATATCATAAAGCGTGAATCACGTCAGACTGCTTTCTTGAACATGACAATGAGTTCATTGTACTCAAATGGCCTCCACAGTCACTAGATCTCAATCCAATTGAGCACCTTTGGGATGTGGTGAAACAAGAGATTCGCATCATGGATGTTCAGCCAACAAATCTGCAGCAACTGCCTGATGCTATCATGTCAATTTGGACCAAAATCCCTGAGGAATATTTCCTGTAGCTTGTTGAATCTCTGCCACGAAAGATTAAGGCAGTTCTGAAGGCAAAAGAGGGTCCAACCAAGTGCTAGTAAGGTGTACCTAATAAAGTGGCCGGTGAGTGTGTATCTTACACTGAATAGTGGTGTAACATTATTTCGTATACATTTAAGTAAGCAAGTAAAACGTATTTATATAGAAACTTTCACAGACAATAAGTCACAAAGAGCTTTGCAGTAACAAAACAGGTCCAAGTACAAACACCAAATGTAAAAACCAGCTCACCATAATTAAAAAGCTTGTCCTAATAGGATGTCTTTAAATTTTTTAAGTATATACTGTACTAAATAGGCTATGCTTATACCTTTGTACATTTTATTTAATGCAGACACCAATGTCTTTACAACCCATAAGCTCATTTAATTAATAATTGTATAACTCAAAACAAATATAGATCAGTGAGGGACACGTTGAAATCCTTGAATTTAAACCTAAATTGTGTAAAATATCGTTTTCAGACTAGTTTATAATAAAACTATTGAATGTTTGGAGTTGATCATATGATGACAGTACTGTACAGAGGAAGGCACAACGTGACTTTACAAACATGTAATCACTGTGAAACCTTTTCTGTCAGAGTGATGGAAGTCATCACGATGAGTTATGATATGGCACGGCGTGTTTGCTGTTAGTTTATGTTCATGCCCTGATGATAATGACAGGTTTTCATCAGCAAGTGAAGACAACAGGGTCATTGTTCATACGGCAGAAGGGTGGATCCTTTCCTCTGTGGACAGGTTGTGGTTTCTCCTCTTGGTATGTAAAAATCACCTCCCCATTACAGATGCGCCAAGTACACACGGATGTTAGCATGAGTTCTGTTGATATACTGTATAGTTTTTGTCGTAGCGCTATGCTAACGGCTAAGGCGCTAGCCACTGTTTTTGTTGTTTGTTTTTGATTTAAAGAACAATATAACATTTTACAGTCATAAAATAAATGCCAGAGGGAATGTAACGTTAAGCAGCCTATGAACAAGACATACAAACTGTACAAATGTAAAATATAAAAATGTATAAATAGTTTTATTAAGTTTTTAAAGTGTGTGGCTTTCTTGTTTATGTCCCTGGCTACTGGTATAAGCACATTTCAACAAAACCTATTATTTACTATTAGTGAATTTACATTTAAAAATGTAATTTGGTTAGCAGATTAACTAAAGATAATGACTTGTTTAGGATATTCAGTAAAACAACAACAACAGCAACAACAAAAATAGTACACTTTCCTATGACAACAATGAAGGTTAATGCTAGCCAATGTTGACAACTTAGCAATTGTTACTACATTTAACAAATGTTCATACTAGCTATATTTTTTTCTAAAAGCACTAGCAACAGGTTTAGCCTTTTTGGTAACACTTTACAATAACAGTACATGAATAATGATGTATTAATATGCAAACTAAACATTACTTTATTATGAATTAATGATGAGTTAAGGTTTGCATTAATCATGAATTAACTTTAACTACAACATGAGTCACATAAGTTCATGTGTAAATAACGACTACCTTAATTACTTGTTAGTACATGTTGTTAATTAATGTATTAATTAACATTTAAGTGTAAGCTAAATGTAACCAACATGAACTCATGAGCTATTAATGTATAGTCATGTCATGACTTTACTTGGAGGGGCACATCACTATTAACTCATCCTTAACTACTAATGAACTCTTGTTGATGTTGATGTTGACAGAACACTTTTCTATTGTTATTCATTGTAAACTAATTGGTTGTGCATAAGGAATTCATAAGTTGTTAAGAATGGGTTAATGATATTGTGCCCCTCCAAGTAAAGTCATGACATAACTATACATTAACAGCTCATGAGTTCATCATGGTTAAATAAGGCATAAACTAATGTGGTAATGAATACATTAATTAACAAACAATCATGTACTAACAAGTAATTAAGGTAGCCGTCATTCACACATGAACTCATGTGAATCATGTTGTAGTTAAAGTTAATTCATGATTAGTGCATACCTTAACTCATCATTTATTCATAATGAACTAATGTTTAGTTTACATATTAATACATCATTATTCATGTACTGTTATTATAAAGTGTTACTGCCTTTTTAACATTCACTAGTCTACTTTTAGCTACTAGACTGCATGTTTAACCTAGTAGAGTGTAGAGCTACATAAGGTCAGTAAAATAAAGTCAGTGCTACATATTTCAAATAGACAATTTTTTATTTTATTTTTTGCTGGGATGGCCAGTCAGTTAGAGAAAACTCATTAATGATTTTGTATATCATATTAAGATGCAGTTTTGTTGCGACTATGCCATCAAGCAATGACGTCAAAATGTCATTTAGCAAATTTTACCAACAAATTGTTATGCCTTTAGCAACTACCTCTGAAAATTAGATGGCGACAGTGGAGCTGAGCTGACAGGTGGAGGTGGGTATGGAGATGTCAAGTGCAATGAAAATCTGAGTACGATTACATGCATGTAGCCTACAAAATTGCTTTTCTAATTGCTTTTGCAATATAGCATTATTATTTTTAATCACAAATGCTGTGATCATACTGTGATCACATAATATGCACGAGAGAGAGAGTTAATTAGGCTACACATAAATTTTCTGACCTGTACATTTTCTGACTTTCACTTTGAAATCACGTAAGCATACTGAACCTGAACACCGGCGTTAGCTATAGAAATCCTCAGCATTTTTGTTTTTGCAGAAGATGACAGAGTAGTCATAGCAAAACTTATATAGGCTACATTTTAAAACAAAAATGGACCAATTTCGTTTTTTCGCAATATTTTGTGACAAGATTTTGTTTGTTCTATTTCATTTCGTTTGACAGCGAACAAAAAAGGATGGCTCTCCACTGTTTTCTGTTTCAGCATGACAAATAACAGCACCTAAAGCATTTGTAAAATAAAAAAAATACATTTAAAAACATCTAAATCACGCGTTACATTCCAACACAATGGAAACCAACTTTATTTTGTTATGTAAAATTCTTAATGAAATTTTAATTGGCATATTGCAGAGATGTTATGACGCGCCATTAATCCACCTACGCATCATTCATTCATTCATATTATTTTCGGCTTAGTCCCTTTATTAATCTGGGGTCGCCACAGTGGAATAAACCGCTAACTTATCCAGCATATGTTTTACGAATGCCTTTCCAGCTGCAACCTATCACTGGGAAACATCCACACACACTCTTTCACACACATACACTATGGACAATTTAGCTTACCTATTCACCCATGCCACATGTTTTTGGACCGCGGGGGAAACCGGAGCACCCAGAGGAAACCCACGCAAACATAGGGAGAACATGCAAACTCCACACAGATATGCCAACTGACCAGCGACCTTCTTGCTGTGAGGCGATTGTGCTAGCCACTGCACCACTGTGATGCACCTATGCATCATAACATGTACAATGGGAACATGAATCAGAATCATGTTCATTGACAAGTGCTTTTGGGTATACATGCAGTAGGAATTTGTCTTGGTGAATTCATGCTTTGACACAAAACAAGAAGAACGATAGATAATATAATAATAGTAAGAAACAAAATTAAGAAAAAAAATAAAAATATAAAAGCAGCTTTACTTTCACATCTGAACAGATTATATAAAACAATCTAATATTTTCTAAAAGCTTTAATCATAAATCATTGTCTTATTCAGAATAAGATAAATAATTAGATCACTGAAGTCAATGTAAAGGTGGTTCTAGTCACAGGACTCCACTGACCTGATGGTGAACCTAAAGGCCGAACGGTTGCCTCTGCGATTAGACACATACCTGCAGGCTGTTTCCATAACCTGACCATAGAACATAGCAATCACCCAGAATGCATCAGGCCTGAGGTGACCTGTCATACCAAGTGAGACAAAGCAGACCCTGCCCTATATGACAGCTATATACACATGTTCATTAATAAAGTCACAGATTACAATGAGCTTTGACAGGTCTGAGAAAAAAACCTGTAATGCATTTTAATAATTATTTTAATATATATATTCCAAGCATCTACAAACTGCTTTAAAATTACAAGTGTCTACAACAAATTGCAAATTTCTTCAACACATTTCTAGACATGATAGTTTTAATAACTCATTTATTTTATCTTTGCCATTATGACAGTAAATAATATTTGACTAGATATTTTTTAAGTGATTTTTTAAAGTTATATATATATATATATATATATATATATATATATATATATATATATATATATATATATATATATATATATATATTTTTTTTTTTTTTTAAGTGACATTTAAAGGCTTAACTGGGTTAACTAGGTTAACTAGGCAGGTTAGGGTAGGCAAGTTATTGTATAATGATGGTTTGTTCTGTAGACTTTCGAAAAAAATATAGCTTAAAGGGGCTAATAATTTTGTCACTAAAATGGTTTTTAAAAATTAAAAAACTGCTTTTATTCTAGCCGAAATAACACAAATAAGACTTTCTCCAGAAGACAAAATATTATCAGACATACTGTGAAAACTTCCTTGCTCTGTTAAACATCATTTGAGAAATATTTAAAAAAAAGGAAAAAAAAAATCAAAGGAGGGCTAATAATTCTGACTTCAACTGTGTATATATATATATATATATATATATATATATATATATATATATATATATATATATATATATATATATATATATATATATAATAAAAATGTATAAAATACTTTAAAGTAAGTAAAGTAACACATAACTTTAAAAATCAGGTAAAACTATTTGAGTTACTTTTTTAAAAATGTAACGCGAGTTACTTTTTCATTTAATTTGTTAGCTTTTAAAAAGTAAACTACTGAATTAAAATTGAGATGAGAGAATGTACTCATTCTTTTAAACACATGTAAGAAAAGGAATTGTACTTAAAAATGGTGTGTACTTCACTAATTAGACAACCCAAAAGCAGCAAACACATTGCTTTAAACTGTCATTAATCTGTATATACTGCAGGTAGAGCTCTGGGTTCAGAATGTTCTCAGAAGATAACATTAAGATAACGTTAGATTAATATTAACATTATTTTTAAAGTGTTTCTAAGTGTAAATAAATGTGTAGTTACAGAGTTGCAGAGCTTCTCTGTTTGTCAATTGTCTAATTTTTATTTTGAATGTGATTAGTCTCAGTTAATCTTATCATAGTTTACATATCAATTTAAATGACGACAGTGTGTGATTTGTCAGTGAGACTAAAAAAACACACACTGGTTTTTGGTTTAAAGCCATTCTAATACCATTAAAAGCCATTAATAATCAACAATCATCCATTAGGTACAGTCAAAAAAAAAAGTTTCATTGCTTTCTTGTTCAAAATGACAATTCTAGCAAGTTTTGGGGCAACTTAGTGGTTTTATGTTTAATCCACTTAAATTTGTTAAAACAAAACAAGTTCACTTTATCAATTTGTGTTTGGACAACATGAATGTATTGTGTGGAAGCCTGCAATTTTTACACTGTAAAACACAATCGATTTGTGTTGAGACAACGTGAAGGAATTAAGATAACTTATTAGTTCTAACAGTTTAAGTGGATTGAACATAAAACAATTAAGTTGTCCCAATGAAATTTCAAGAATTGTGTTGTTTCAGCTCATTTTAAATAAGTAGTGTTTTTGAGTGTACAGTGTAGTTTGTGCATCTAGCATGCACTAATTTTAGGTGTTTATTAATCTTTGTTAAATACTTGCTAGTTGCATTTAGTAATATTATGACAATGTTAATATTACAAATATTAAATACATTTTAACCCATGTAATCTAGTCTATTTAACTAATTTAAACAAAAACAACAGTGTTGAAATGTATAACTCAGATCGCCTTCCGCAAAACTGTGCTTCATGACCCGAACATTGTGTCTCTCTTTAGCGATTATAAGTGACACTTCAATCATCAACATTTCCACTGCAACTTCCTGTCAGCCGTAATCCTCCGCCTGGGGTTTGAAGCTTTACCTCTGACCCTGACCCCTTCACTTCATACACACACGCTTAAAAAGACACACATGCGTTTGTTCACGCATGCACAAACACACATGCAGCCTGAGGTGATTGCCTGTGCTCTCATCAGGTTGTGCTATAAACTACCCCCCCCAAAAAAATGCATCTGACGGTACGAACCTGTTTGAGCGGGTCATCGAGGAGCGAGGTGCACTACAGGACAGCGTGGAGGAAGTGCGGAGTGAAAGATAAGCCTATAATAGCCACGCTTGTTTATTTAAGAACAGATTGTGTAAGGAAAAGCGTGTGATGAAAAGATGTGTAATTTGCGAAAACGCTACAAATAGAGCACATCATCACTCTTGCTTTGTGATTACTTACTTTAAAAAAAGTGTGTAAACTTGTTTCTTTCATAAAAAGCCTTTTGTTGCTTGTTCAAACTACGTATTTAAAATAAGCTGAAACGACTCAAGTCATACGTGAATTTTCATACGTGAACTCCACACTGTGGAATTCATACTGGGACAACTTAACTGTTTTGTCAGCAGCAAGTTGCCTTACAATTTTAAGTTTTTAACTTTTTTTTTTTTTTTTTACAATGTAGGAAAAACTATTTCAATAAAGTCAGCGATTACTGCTTTTCAGCATTTTACAAAATATCCTCTTTTGTGTTCAACAGAAGAAAGAAACTCAGGGTTTGGAACAAGTGGAGGGGAGTAAATGATGACATAGTTGTCAATTTTGAGTGAACTATTCCTTTGAAATGGAAAATAAAATGTTGTAGGAAATCATATAATGATCAATGCATTTTTTTAAAGGCACAGCGCAAGTAAATTACACTTTTATTGACTTTTTTATTGCCTTGACGTTGACCCTGGTCTGTAAAACGGCTAAGTACATTTTGCCTCAAGCAGTGTCTACAAGACCCTTCCCACTGTCTTCTGTGTGTCTCGTTTCGCTTTTTAGGCTTATACAGTATGTGATTCAGTATATTGAGAACACGAATTTGGTTTCTTTCAAGTGTCATGAGATAGAAAACATTGATGTTCCATACTACAAAAATATATTTTGAAATATTTAGCAAAATATACAAAAATGGCCAAAAATATAGGTAGTGCTGCCGCCTCACAGCAAGAAGGTCGCTGGTTCAATCCTTGGCTCAGTTGGCGTTTCTGTGTGGAGTTTGCATGTTCTCCCTGCCTTTGCATGGGTTTCCTCCGGGTGCTCCGGTTTCCCCCACAGTCCAAAGACATGCGGTACAGGTGAACTGGGTAGGCTAAATTGTCCGTAGTGTATGAGTGTGTGTGTGAATGTGTGTTTGTGGATGATTCCCAGAGATGGGTTGCGGCTGGAAGGGCATCCACTGCGTGAAAACTTGCTGGATAAGTTGGCAGTTCATTCCACTGTGGCGACCCCAGATTAATAAAGGGATTAAGCCGACAAGATAATAAATGAATGAATATTTCTACATACATATAAATATATGTATATATAATTTGTTTTTTACAATTTTTTTGTATATTTAGATAAAGGTTTTTGACCATTTTTGGAAATATATTTAAAAAAAAAAAAAAAAAAAAAAATATATATATATATATATATATATATATATATATATATATATATATATATATATATATATATATATATATATATATATATATATATATATATATATATATATTAAGAGCATTTTAAATATATTTTACCTGCATATATTTCAATACAAGAAAATAATGTGCCTCGAATACAAATGTCTGGTCATTCAGACTGAAAAACTGATGATTACATCAGCAATTGTCAAATGTAATTTGATTACATTTTTAGTAATGTTAACCAGCGTGAAATCCTTAATAGGATTAATATTATACATGTACAGTAAACATTATATTTTGTTTTGTTAAATGCCATATGTTCTTTTGTGTTTGTGTACAATCTACTTTAAATCACAATTGTTTTATTTAAAATAAGTTTCACTGTCATAACAAAAGAATAAAAATAAATAGTGAAATAAATAGTAATAGTAAATTACTAAAGTTCTAAAGTAAATTGTGAAAATTGTTCGAAAATGAGTTGTTGCAGCTCATTTTAAATAAGTCATTTGAACAAGCAACCAAAAAGTCGACTGCTCTGCAGGTACACTGAAAAAAATTATTCAGAGGTGATTCCTTGGATTTACTATTTTTTTTACATTAAGTGGCTGTAAACTATTTATTTGGGCTGAATTTAAACAAACAAATTAAGTAAAATTTTATTAAATTTAATTTGTTTAAATTCAACACAAATAAATTGTTTGCAACAGTTTTGCACACATTATTTTTTCAGTGTATGAAGCCACATTTGCAGCAGAGTTTACCACACTTGCTCACCAAGTCTTTAATACAGCTGAAGGTGTTCTCAAGATTGTTTCTCTTTTATACATAGCAGTGAAATACAAAAGATGTAAAACATTTCTCGTCTTGTTTTTAGATGGGAGATTTCAGAATACCTGGCAACCTTTTCAGTGAGTGAATGATGAATGAGAAACGATGATGGGAATTTTTATGAAGCAGATTCCATTGCAGTCAATGAACTACAACAGCTTTTCCAAGGTAGTGCACATACATCTGAATAAGGAATGCTGTTAAGATGTTTAGAAAATGTAGAAAATGTTTTTTTAAGTATTAAACTAAAATATTTGGAGTATGCTTGCCAGGAAGATACTATTTTTATCTTTCTATTTTAGAACTTCATATTTAATTGCTTTCTTGCTGTCATTTTTATGAAATATCTAAGTGAAATTTATGAATGAAGTTTTTGACTTGGGTGGCACGGTGGCTTATTGGTTAGCAATGTTGCCTCATAGCAAGAAGGTCGCTGGTTTGAGCCATTTGGGCCATTTGGTTTCTGTGTGGAGTTTGCATGTTCTCCCTATGTTGGCACGGGTTTCCTCCGGGTGTTCCGGTTTCTCTCACTGTCCAAACACATGCACTAGGTGAATTGAATAAATAAAAATGTTCATAGTGTATGAGTGTATGTGTGTGTGTGTGTGTGTGTGTAAAGGAGTGTGTATGGGTGTTTCCCAGTACTGGGTTGCAGCTGAAAGAGCATGCATATAAACATATGCTGGAATAGTTGGTGGTTCATCCCGCTGTGGTGACCCCTGATAAATAAAGGACTAAGCTGAAGGAAAATGAATGGATGAATGAGTTTCAGACTGAATATATGTGTATTTTCTTATGCTACACTGTACAAAATTATAAAAAAAACAATAACTACATTTTTTTTTACATTTAACATAATATTTGAGTCAGTTTGATTGATTTAAATTGAGATGACTAGAAAGGTTAATAAGTATAAGGCAGCAAAACTATTTTTTACAGTACAAGTGTCTGTAAAATCTATTGTAACCTACTGTAAGTCAAATACAACAAATTTACAATTTCTAATGCTGTATATGTAATAACAACATTGTAAAATACACAGTAATTTTCACAATGCAACTTTAAAATACAGTAATATACAGTGTTCCTTTGCTATATCGCAGTTAACTTTTCGTGGCTTTGCAGTTATGTGAATTGTTTTGGTGCAATTTGACATGCTTATTTTTATTTTTTTATTTTATTTTTTTACATCGCTTTGTATTCTGCGTCCTGATTGGCTGTAGACCATTGTCAATCAATCTCCTCTGTGTGTCCTGTACAGTACATAACGGGTTCAGCTTGCCAAAGTAACATAAATCTTCGATCGCTAGCAGTGTGAGTTCCAACAAGGATGCAAAAAGGGTTGTAACTGTCTGATGCAAGACCATCAGAAAGGGGGTTACACACCGCGCTGCACCACACACCGCCATGCATTTTATAGTTGCAAACAGAGGTTTATATCAGGGTACGCACACTGGCGCCACAAATCAGCAGCTGTCTACGACTCAGGACTCATTTCATTTTAAATAACATGCGAATGTGTGCGTACTGTGTGTGTTACTTTCAACTGTCGTGTACGCAGCGTATACGGTGTATGACCCCCTTTAGGATGGGGTCGGCTTTAGTTTGTGGATCAGTGAATGCCAACATCATCCGCACAGCAGCTAAAAAGCTTTATGAAACTTTTGCTGACAGTAATGAATGTTTGCGCTTGACAGGTTTTGATCTTTAGTTCACTCTGTAATACTGGACTTATTTTTCTACAAAAGTTTGAACTTTGAGAGTGTTTAAACAAGAGAGAAAAGTGTGAAAATGTTAATTCCTGTCTGAGAAAAGTGTATAAAGTGTGAAGGGTTTTACAGCCTTAAAACATCTAGAATAATTGGACAACATAAAGCTGACTACTTCACAGATTTCACCTATCGTGGGCTATTTTTAGAACATATCTACCGTGAATAACAAGGGACCCCTGTACAGCCTATCTGTCTTACAGTAAAATACAGTTCATAATACAGTTAAATACTGTGTAATTCACAAAAATTGTTGGTAACACTTTATTTTGATGGTCCATTTGAGTATTAGTAGACTGAGAGCTTCATATTTGCTGATACTGCTTTTTCAACAGACATTTAACTCACTATAAGAAACTTTGCAAGTACATGTCAACTTACACTAACCTTAACCCCAACCCTAACCCCAACCTTAACCCCAACCCAACAGTCTACTTACCTGTATTATCTAATGATAATTAGTTGGCATATACAGTTGAAATCAGAATTATTAGCCCTCCTGAATTATTAGCCTCTTGTTTACTTCCCCCCTAATTTCTGTTTAAGGTAGAGATGATTTTTTCAACACATTTTTAAACATAATAATTTTAATAACTCATTACTAATAAATGATTTATTTTATCTTTGCCATGATGACAGTAAATATTACTTCTCTAGATATTTTTCAAGACACTTCTATACAGCTTAAAGTGACATTTAAAGGCTTAACTAGGTTAATTAGGGTAACTAGGCAGGTTAGGGTAATTAGGCAAGTTAATGTATAACAATGGTTTGTTTTGTAGACTACCGAAAATAATTATAGCCTAAAGAGGCTAATAATTTTGACCCTAAAATGTTTTTAAAAAAATTTTAAACTGCTTTTAATCTTGCCGAAATAAAACAAATAAGACTTTCTCCAGAAGAAAAAATATTATCAAACATATTGTGAAAATGTCTTGCTCTGTAAACATCATTTGGGAAATATTTAAAGAATAAAAATAAAATCAAAGGGGGGCTAATAATTCTGACTTCAACTGTAGATGCAATGTAACTTAAATTCAACAAAGGGATCATCAAAATAAAGTGTGAATTACATTAACAGCTTTGTTAGTTTTAAGAAGCAACAAACATCAGACCTCTAAAATGAATAGCATCTTTATTAAAGGTTATTAAATATGCAAACACACGCACTTACAATAAAAATCACAGAACGTTTGGGTGAAAAATATACAGAACGCTTGGGTATGTCTGTTTATATCCTCAATAAAACTAAAGAATACAAAATAACTACTCACCCCATAAAATTCAGTATGTACACCAGAAAAATAGTGTTTTATATCAAAGAAGGAATATATTTTCAATAGTTATTATAAGCCAAACACGCAAAAAACAACAACTATACAAATAAAATCTGCAAAAAAAAGGCAACAGCCGAGCTTCTGTCATGCATGTGATGATGTATTTGTGGGCTGTCAGTCAGCTGTTGGCATGTGCAGAGCTCCCGCGGGCTTCGACATGTCCTGCGGATTTTCGTTTTTTTTTTTTTTTGCTGCAGGTTTTACTAGCGCGAGTTTGATTTATTAATTGCTTTGCGTCCCTGACAGATTAAGTGGTTTTTCGTACAGTAATAAAACCAGCCTGCACTTAGTGGTGTCATACAGCGCCACACCACAGTGGGGGAAAGGGGTTCACTTTAGTTTAGTTTTTCATTCAAAAGGAATGAAATGGGAAGAAGCACACACCATGCTCCATCTGGGAGTTCATATATCATGTCTCAGCCTTAACGAATAGTGGTAAATGACCGCGCAAAGGTTACACACACACGCACACACAAAAGTGATTTGAAGGAAGGATTCGGTTGAAATACGATGAATACGAAGCATAAAACGAACAAAAGAAAGTCATTTTCCCTGCAAACAACACAGAAAAACCTTGACGTTTGGCAGAAAGTGGGCACTTTAAAAAAGCTTTGCTTAAATCAATAAAACCTTAAATGTTTTCTCAAAATTTATGTTCGCTTTCTGACAGATTCTTTATCCGCTGTGGATGTTGAATGGATAAAGCTAATCTTTGCCCAAACTGGACAATCCTGCTTTAAAAAGAGTCTCATGTGAAATCCACAACTCTGTACATGTTTACACTGGTATTCATACTAACCCGTCCTATTAAGTTTTAATGGCAGCAGCTTCGTGGATGTGTAAAAAAAAAAAGTACCTCAAAGGGCACTTCAGCTTCTCAGATATATGTGTTTTGGCACAGAATCCCAAGCTACAGTACACAGGTGCACCGTAAACTACAGGCGCAATTAAACAGCTAATATTTACAGGGAAAGAAAGGAACGTTGCTGAAAAAAATATATATAATAAACACTAACTGTTTGTTCATACACTGTACCGATGAGATTCGGATTTCTACGTTGGCACGTCTGGCAGCATATTATAAAATGTTTTATAAAATACAGGCAGCGGTATGATAGGAACATTTAAAGCAATGTTAGGCACTGCATTGATTCGCCATACAGTGGAAAGTATTTGGACACGTTTTAAAATGCCTGCACGTCATTGCATTAGACAACAAAAACTGCAAACAAACTGACTCAATCTTGACTTTTGGATTTGTGAAGTGAGTTCTCCTCAGATTATATTGTTGGTTTGGGAACATTTTACAATAAGCTCTCAAATGTGAACATGAATCAATCATCTAAATGACCATTTCAGTGCACCCTAAGATTACAGCAGAGTTAATTAATCAAACTGAACATAATAAACCTAATATAATTGTAATAATTTATATTTTTGTAACTTTTGGTTTTTAAAAAAATCGAAATGAAACTTTTTAAATGTGTTTTTCAAAGGGATAAATACAGCTAAAGCCAGAATTATTAGCCCTCTTGTATATTTTTTCCTGCATTTTTGTTCAACGGAGAGAAGATTTTTTTCAACACATTTCTAAACATAATAGTTTTAATAACTCATTTCTAATAACTGATTTATTGATGACAGCACATAATATTTGACCAGATATTTTTCAAGATACTAGTATTCTGCTTAAAGTGACATTTAAAGGCTTAACTAGGTTTACTAGGCAAGATAGGGTAATTGGGCAAGTCATTGTATAATGGTGTGTTCCCACTAGACGCGAATAGACATCCTGCAGAGCGTTTCGCATAAACGAGGTGGCGAGAATGACGCAATGTACGTGGATGAAGTGGCGCTAGTTGAGCATTTTGCGCGTATGACTTGAGAATCACTGGAGTTGGAAAATCTGAACTTCAGCAGACATTCGTACTGTGTTAACTAGGGCTGTGCGATTAATCGGAATCAAATTGCCATCACGATTTACAACGATGCGATTAGCTGACCGCAAAAGGCTGTGATATGTAATATATATTATTTAATTTCCCCCACTCAGAGCAAATGTGTGACTGCCGTCTGTGTGTGACAGTCTTACTAACCAACTTAGTGAGCACACTTTCGTTCTGCCCAATCAGAATTGCGCAACCGAACTATACGGAACGCCCACAATAAAACAAACAAACTTGAAAGTGCAAACGAGAGGGATGAGGGCATCTGCCGCTTTAGAAGCATTAACAGACTAATAAATATCAAAGAAAACAGCATGTCGGTCATAAGGGAATATCTTGGTGTCACAGACACCAAACAAAACCAGGTCATTTGGAAGAGCTGTCGCAAAATTGTTGCCACAAGCAAATACAACAACCAGCACCTAAAAAGCACCACAGGCATCATATGAGGAGCGTCTTGTTAAAAAATCAATTAAAGTATTGTCAGTGACACTCAATCTAGTTACATGCAACAGCAAAGTAAAATTTCAGAGTTGTTGCTAATATAAGTTCATATCTTTTCAGCTCCTGAAACACTCGCTGCATTTTAGCAGTAAGAAGCTACAATACAGAATATTGAGCTTGACTATAAAATACGCAATTTAAATCGAAATCGCAATATCTGTCAAAAAAAATGCATTTAGATATTTTCCCCAAATCGCCTATCGTTAACCAGTCAGGAGCTTGCTCTATGTTGGGCGTGATAATGGCGTAGTGTCTGTTGTTGTTGTCTCAAGGAGAAATCCTCCTGCCGACACCAGACAACAGCTCATCAAACTGGGCTTGACTCAGTCTAAAGCACTGCTGAAAGCCTCCATCATCCCGGTATATTTTCTGGAGGAGTTTATGAGGTAAGTGCACCTCTGAAAAGATCTAGTGGACTCAGACACGGCGCCGAACAAATCTATGCTGCTTTTCAGCCTTCCTAAATCACTTAAAGCACAGCTACTATCTCAATGAAATCCATGTTAGCCATTTAGCAACAAAGCTAGAGACAGACACCCTGCCCATGACGCAAATCTGCATCTATTATGAAGTGAATTTGATGCGCGAATGAAGTGAATTTGATGTGCGACTAAAAACTATCATGCGTCTATTTACGTGCAAATGTCGCGATGTATTCGTGCATGCCGCGTCTGGTGTGAACACAGCATCATAGTGGTTTGTTTTGCAGACAAACGAAAACAAATATTGCTTAAGGGGGCTTATAATATTGACCTTAAAATGGTTACATTTTTTTTAACTATTCTTATTTTAGCCAAAATAAAACCAATATTACTTTCTTCAGAAGAAAAAATAATATAGGAAATACTGTGGAAAATTCATTATAGTTTGGGAAATGTTTGAATAAAATAAAATAAAAAACACAGGACGAAAAATTTTGACTTCAACTGTGTGTATGTATAATCTAAACAAAGCTACACATTTTGAAAAACTACATAATCATATTAAAACAATATATAAAAATGACAAAAACACCATAGAATTGTTTTACTCAGACATAACTATAAATCATAATTGCAGACAAAGTGAGCATTTTTAATATATATTTAATGTCTATTTATTTATACATAAAAAAACGATTAAAAAATGATATTAAAATCTTCAGTAGTATCTTGACTCTAATTTGGATTTTAAAAACGTATTAGTAAATGCTGTGTGAGTATTTAGTGTCAGTTCATGTTAACCGATGAGACCTTATTGTAAAATGCTTCTGAAAAAAAGCTTATTCTGTGAAATGTTTTCTTAAGAAGTGTGCTTATTCAATCCTTTCTTGTTTTACAAGCCACTAGGTTTGACGTTTTGTTGTTTTGACAATGACATTCGCACATTTTATGTGTCTAAAGTATCGCTCTACTTTCTGGAGCCACTGTCAACTCAAAATCAGCCCGGGAAGCCGTTCAAAAGTCTTTCCAAAGTCTTTTCAGTGTTGGCGTTTGCTGGCGTTTAGCTGGTGGTCATTGCTTCTGACGGTGATGCCGGTGCCTGCTCTCGCTCTGGGCTTTCTGGACAGACATACTCGACGGCGGATGTGGCGGATGTACTGAGATCCTGAGGTTGAGACTGGAAAACTTCGTCCTCCACTTCTGCATGTAGCCTCTCCTCCTCTGCCAGTTTGGCCTCCATTCGCTCCTGGGCCTCGATCTCCTCAGTGGTTGGGATTGAGTTCTTCTTGGGTCGGCCTTTAGGTTTGGTTGGAGCTTCGTGCCCTCCTTTTAGCACCTAAAAACACACACACACTATGTTAAAAAAAGTTCATTAAGCTTAAAATTGTAGGCCAACTTGCTGCACAGCTTTGACTTAACTTTTTAACCAAAGTACTGGACTTGACTCAATTTAAGTTGAGTCAACTCAATAACCTCTGCAGCAAGTTGTCCTAGAATCTTTTTTGCGCAAATTGCATTTATTACCTTACATAAGTTTTTTTTTTTAAACTTTAACAGAACAAAACAAAATAACAAAAAAACACAGAATACAACCAGTAGAAATAACTGTATCATAACATAAATAGCAGCTGAAAATACAATAATAAAAGCAGTAAGTAGTCAAATAAGTATAATAATTAAATATAAATACAGAATAAAATATTAATAGTATATGATGATGATAATAATATATTTTATATATAATAAAATAATTATACAATTGTAATATTAACCATTAAAATTAACCAGGGTTTAAAGTGATCTACCAAGATTTTGCAAAAAAAAATTGTGAAATCCTGGGGCCTAAATACACACAAAACATGACTTTAGCTGCTTGTTCAACCTACTTATTTATTTTGAGCTGAACCAGCACAGTTCTTATTTTTTTATGTTCAACTGACTTAAATTTGTAAAAATGATTAAGTTAACTTAATCTATTTATGTTGGGACAACATGAAGAAATTGTGTGGAAGCCTGCATTTTTTTACAGTGTATTTTAGTCCAGGTCTGATAAAATGCAAACATTTTACCCTTTACGTTTTTTAATTTGCTTTCTCAGATATACTCACCAAATTCTGTGTGTGTGTGTGTGTGTGTGTGTGTGTGTGTGTGTGTGTGTGTGTGTATGTATGTATGTATATATATATACATATATATATATATGTATATGTATATATATACACACAAACAATGTCTGAGCAGCTTGTATCTGACAAAAATAGCGTCTCTAGTAAAGTATATAGTATATATATACTAATATCAAGGTCAAGGTAAAATTTATTGTCTCTCTTAGGAGAAATTTGTTTTAGAAAAAAGGTTCTGCTGTACATAGACACCAACAAGACAACATGTAACATACATACACATTAAAATCTAATCCTAAAACACCTCCTAATATAAATACGATTCCATAAAATCAGTAATTTAAATTTTTTTTTTTATAAAAATAAAGTACCATATGCCCCACTACCCTCTGTTGTGTATATATTGTATATATATACTTTATACTATATATTTTAATAGAGATGCTATTTTTGTCAGATACAAGCTGCTCAGACATTTTCATCCACACATTTCACCACCTCAAAATGCATTATTTTCTAATATTTCAGCAGACCAGAATCAGTTATTCTGCCTAAACCATAGTCAAATCACTGTTCAGATAATAGATTTCAAACATTTGTCAAGTTTTTGTCCTCAAAGTGCTCTTGTGTGTTTCGAACGCATCTTATCTAAAGCATTTTGTTTTTCTAATGTAATTATCGTCTGTTGTAGCTGTGAAATAACTGAAATCATT
The DNA here is from genome assembly GCF_052040795.2 of Danio rerio. Lineage (NCBI taxonomy): Eukaryota > Metazoa > Chordata > Actinopteri > Cypriniformes > Danionidae > Danio > Danio rerio. The sequence goes on along the minus strand of NC_141038.1, from coordinate 50,687,945 downwards.
CAGCGTGGTGATATGAAACTGTAATGCAGTCAAAATATGCCTGCCTGGAACTACTACTACATTTTTCTGAAAATAATGGCACAGCTAGAGGTGGCATGGTGGCTCACTGGTTAGCACTGTTGTCTCACAGCAAGAAGGTTGCTGGTTCGAGTCCCGGTTGGGCCAGTTGGCATTTCTGTGTGGAGTTTGCATGTTCTCCCCGCATTGGCGTGAGTTTCCTCCGGGTGCTCGGGTTTCCCCCAGTCCAAACACATGTTCTATAGGTGAATTGAATAAACTAAATTGGCTGTAGTGTATGTGTGTGTAAATGTGAGAGTGTTTCTTTGTTCTGGGTTGCGGCTATAACGGCATCCGCTGTTTAAAATAAATGCTGGAATATTTGGTGGTTCATTCTGCTGTGGCAACCCTAGATAAATAAGGGACTATGCATTATATAGTTGTGTTTTCTCATGAGTTCATCCTGGATGTCCTGCTTTATTTTTTAACCTTGGTTTTACACTCACCGGCCACTTTATTAGGTACTTGTACCAGGTTGGACCCACTTTTGCTTTCAAAACTGCCTTAATCCTTCATGGCATAGATGACGGCAAATTCTGACCCTACCATCCGAAAGTCGCAGCAGAAATCAAGACCAGGCAACGTTTTTCCAGTTTCTGAAAAACTCAGACCAGCCCATCTGGCACCATTAACCATGCCACGGTCAAAGTCACTCAAATCACCCTTCGTTCTCATTCTGATGTTCGGTTTGAACTGCAGCAGATCGTCTTGACCATGTCTACACACCTAAATGCGTTACGTTACTGCCATGTGATTGGCTGATTTAATATTTGCATTAACGAGCGGTTGAACAGGTGTACCTAATAAAGTGGCCGGTGAGTGTATATTGTATAAACTCCATATAGAGAATCAATGAGATATCGGCAGCTCTCAATGAATATACAATGATCAAAAATAAATCAAAGGTCTCTACTAACTTATTACTTGACTAGTCTTCTCGTTGGATACTTTACTACTCTTACTCAAGCAATTATTAATGCTGTTATTTTTGCCATTTCTCCAGTTAATCACTTCAGTAATAGTTTTTACCGTTCCGTTTTTGGCTACTCTGTGAAAAATGTGGGCCTAGTCAAAGGTGAGGATGGTTATTACAGTGATTAAGGAAGACTTATAGCTGTGTGGGCTGTTTGTTCATGCTCATTTATCTCCGAGGTAATCTTTTGTTCCTGCTTGAGAGGTTGATCACACTGACGTAGACCTGTACTGTCCTTTAAATCATCACTCATGTCACACACACACACACACACAGATGGCGCCCGAGGTCGTAGCCGTTACACACACTGATTGTATTGAGTGCCGAGGAGGGCCTCTCAAAACTGTCTAATGGATTTTTAATGATATGTCTCAGAGTTTCCATTCGTGGTGGATTTTGAACGCGGATGTTTTATTGACAGTTTTCTAATGGACTATAGGCTTTGGAGGCCGATGATCCTGTGAGCTTGTTGGACTCACCATTTTCTTCCATTTCATGCGTCGGTTCTGGTACCACGTCTTCACCTGGAGCTGTGTGAGTCCCAGTGACTGAGCCAGATCCAATCTGCACACACACACAAAATGACAGAAGTTTAATCAAAGTACATCAATCAAACACCAATGGAAGATTATTATTCCAGTCCCATGTTGCCTATGGAGGGAGCATTTAAGGCAACATGTTCATTGTCAAGTCTGTTCAATAAGAACAAAATGATGTGATAATGCTTTATTTTGGTGGCTCAGTGGTTACCAATGTCGCCTCACAGCAAGAAGGTTGCTAGTTTGAGCCTCATCTGGGTCAGTTGGCATTTCTGTGTGAAGTTTGCATGTTCTCCCCGTGTTGGCGTGGGTTTCCTCTGGGTGCTCCGGTTTCCCCCACAGTCCAAAGACATGCGCTAAATTGGCTGTAATGTACTAGTGTGTGTGTGAATGTGAGAGTGTATGGGTGTTCACCAATACTGGGTTGCAGCTGGAAGGGCATCTGCTGTGTAAAACAAATGCGTTAATAGTTAGCGGTTCATTCCGCTGTGGAGACCCCTGATAAATAAGGGACTAAGCTGAAGGAAAATGAATGAATGCTTTATTTTGATGGTCCCATAACGATAACTAACTTTGTAACTGTCAACTAGCGTCTGTTTATCATCTGTTAAAATCAGATTGTCTCCAAAAGACATTATTACTATGCACACACACACACACATACACACACACACACAAAAATAGTGTTTCTGCAGTTTTTTGTGGTAATTGAGGTGCAGATTACAATCACGGGAACCAATCCAAGTGTTATATAGCACCAGTAATGTTTTATTAGAGTTTTTGGGGTGGTTAAGATGCTATTTCTAATTAAATTTAAATATGTTGGTGGTATGTAGTAGGGCTGCACAATATATAATTTTAGCATCGATATCGCAGTGTGCAAATATGCAATAGTCACATCACAGGATCTGCAATGCTGAGTTGGGATTACAATGACCATGAACCACATTCCAGAACTTGACCCTATTAGAGAGAAAGATTTTCATTTGGATGTGTTTTGTGCAACTGTGACTAAGATATCAAGTGAATTTAAACCAATAAATTTGAGTTTTAAGTTTAGAGATTTAACAAAGATTAAATTGTATTTAGTTATTTACATACAATGTATGTCACGGTTGCAGGTTTGTGCGCTCTTCCGGAGTGTCTGTTTGATCATGTGGGTTTGTTTTGTTTTTGTGGCCCACGTTGTATTTGTTTTGGTCACGTGTTATGACGGCACTCAGTTGGATTGATTGTTCGCCAGCTGAGGCTCATTATCGTGCCTATATATGTGCGACGTGTTCTGTGTTTCCTTCTCAGTTCGTTACGTGTGCTTATGTGTGCTATCTGTCTGTGCTCAGGACCTGATGAGTTTTTACTGGACCCTGTTTCCTGCCTGATTCCTGCCCTGTTTTCTCCTAGCCCTAGCACCGCACTTATTCCTTGCATTTGTTTTGACTTGGTGAATACATTTATTTTGTTCACTCGCACTTGGATTCACCTGAACTTTCTTTATTTGTGACAAAACGAACTGACCGTGACATTACCCCTCTCTCAATCAATCCAACTGAGTGCCGTCATAACACGTGACCAAAACAAATACAACGTGGGCCACAAAAACAAAACAAACCCGCATGATCAAACAGACACTCCGGAAGAGCGCACAAACCTGCAACCGTGACAATGTACAATGTAAGTTCATACAATTAAGACAATTCAATGGTATTTAATTAATGTTGATTTTATGTTTGTAGACTCAAAAGAAAACCAAAAAAATACGAAACAGTAAAAAAACAAACATTTTATCTTTGTTTTATTGTATTCATCTAAGCTTGCTAATTGTTTATGTTTTATGCAGATGTATGAAGTTATTTAGGTCATCTCATGTGAAATTATATTCATACCACAATGAGTATCGCAGAAAAAACTAAATATCGCAATGTCCATATTTTCCAATATTACGCAGCCTTATATGTAGCACTTAAAATGGTTTTCCTATGATTTATTTTACTTTTATTGTATTTTACCCTGTTTATTTATGCTTTTGAGTTATATTATGGGACCTTGATCTTTCTTCCAACACCATTTAACCTTGAAAAGTAAAAAAAAAAGGTGACTTTTGTGAACATTTTAATTGTTTAAAGTGCTATATTGTCTGGGTTGGTGCTGCCAGTACATTTTCTGTTATTTTAAAAACTTATTTCTCTATATATCATTTCTTATTCATTTTCAAACTACTAAAATGTCAATAAAAGTCACTTTGTTAAACTGTAGAGTTGTTTTTTGTACATCAAAAGTCGACAGAGCAGAGATCAATATCCCATAATGCAATTCACAACCGTAAATAAACAGCAAACACTATATTATACCACTTTATAACACTTTAAAAAACTATATTATATTTTTATTACACTACATATTTATATAAAACAACAGAAGAACAAAATCCAAGAAACATTAGCTGTTTTGTGGTTGTGTAAATTGCTTCCTTGTCCTCATTTGTAAGTCGCTTTGGATAAAAGCGTCTGCTAAATGACTAAATGTAAAATGTAAATGTAAATGTTTTGGTATCTGTGATCCTTCTGTCTCCTTCAGTCTCCAAATCTCCTTCTGTGGTTTCTGTTATAGCGGTGTCGGCAGTATAAGAAAACTTCTAGAGTCGTCAATGACCTTTAAAACCCTCAAGCAAGTAACAAGAATGACCTCCAAGAAGGCAGGAAACTTCAGAACTGGATATAATTGAGTGAAATCCAGAAGTCACCTGTTGTCTTGTGCATAAATGATGCTGGGTGGCCATCCAGAGCGCAGATGTATATCTAATCGCTGCAAAATTTCCCAAAGCTGGCATGACAGATCTGAAGGTTTTGCCAAACCTTGAGCCGAGGAGTCTTCCCAGGCCTTAATCTGGCTGTATTTGGACGGCAGAGGAGCTCCTGACATGGTTTTGAGGCGCATAAGAGGTGCCATCAGGCATCAGAGCATGACTAATGCTGATGTCGGGTGGCTGTAATGGAGGAGATGAAGGAAACAGAGACCCTGATATCAAACGAGTGTGCAGATTTGTGCTGCCGGTACCTTGAAAGAGTCTCTCAGGATTACAGTCAGTCCCTCTGAGGGTCCGGCAAGAGTCTTGATCTGCTGGAAATGAGCAGATTAACATTCGCTCGCAGAAGCCTTTCCACTTTGTTTGTCTGTGAGTTCGTTTCTTCTGCACTCTCTTCTGTGTTGAGTATGAAACGAGTACTGTGGCAGTACCGTAGTAAAGCATCTTTTAACATTATGTGGAATTCGTACTTATTATTCATTCATTTTCCTTTAGCTTAGTCCCTTTATTCATCAGGGGTCACCACAGCGGAATGAACCGCCAACTTATCAGCATATGTTTTACATAGCGGATGCTCTTCCATCTGCAACCTAGTACTGGGAAACATCCATACATACTCATTCACACTCATACACTAAGGCCAATTACGTTTATTCAATTCACCTATAGCGCATGCCTTTAGACTGTGGGGAAATCCGAAGCACTCGGAGGAAACCCCACGGCAACACGGGGAAAACATGCAAATTCCACACAGAAACGCCAACGCACTTAGCCAGGAACCAGCGACCTTCTTGCTGTAAGGTGTGAGTGCCCTTTACTTATTATTATGTTGCTTATTTTATCTAATATATGTCATTGTGTGTGTGTTTGTTATTTTTTATTTGTATTTTTATGTTTATAAAAATACGATTTTATTATATCAGGACTATTATAGTACACTTCTTACATATTGAAATAAATCTGCTACAAAAATCAACATTCTAGGTTATTATACACAAAACAAAAAATAAATGAATAAATAAATAAATATTTTTATTATTGAGAATTTATTTATTTTTTATTAAATGTGCATTGTAATAAGGAATGTTGATTTTGGAGAAGACATATATATATATATATATATATATATATATATATATATATATATATATATATATATATAGCGCAAAGCAATACCACATAAAGAAAGGACAGACTTTGAAGGAATAAACAGTGTGAGGAGAGATCCATTATGTGTGCACTGGGCAACTCTGAACATGTTCCGCCCACGACGTGTGCGAGGCAGACAGGTCTGTACAATTCCTTAATTTATCGGCTTAAGAATATCGGCCTAATTTAGACATCGGATCGATAACGATAATCTTAAAAATAGCATTTATCGGCTGATAACGATATGGCCACTGATATAGCGTGCATCCCTAATATATATATATATATATATATATTCAGCCTGATCTCACAAAAAAAAGTATTTTACGTTTTGTCAGTTTAGTGGCTAATTCAGTTCAGTTGTACGAAATTGTAGGATTTTAAAAAGGAGGCGTGGCTCCTAACCCCACCCCTAAACCCAACTGTCACTGGGGGATGAGCAAATTGTACTAATTTGTATGAATTAGACCATACGATTTTATTGAATCAGCCACTAAATCAAAAAGTTACGAATTGCTGTGAGATTATGTTGGTATATTTTCTAATGATAAATATGTTTTATGTTGGATTTATAATAGAACTGTTTAACGATGCTTTGCTCATCCTAGTTTAAAAAATTATATATATATATATATATATATATATATATATATATATATATATATATATATATATATATAAACCACAACAGAAAGTAATAGTGCTGTAATTTAGTGCTTTTGTTGAAACTTAAACAGAAAACAAAACTGTCTTCGTAAAACTGACAGAGTAAATATGAAATATGTCTTTATTTATTTTCTTAGTGTCACATTTGTCATATATCACACTAAATTGCATTTCAGTAAAACATATGAGTACAAATGGAGTAGAAAATGAGGGCTTTTTTGAAAGAAAGAAAAAACATCCCCAATTTTGCTGTCAATCATTTGTGGCTGTTTCTGTACAGTAATTGGTGGTAAGAAAAAGCAGCTCTGTGTTTGTGCTTATTATTACTGTTCAGAAACACACACACACACACACACACACACACACACACACACACACACACGCTGCATTCCAATCTCGGCTTGTTTCTTCGAATTATGAGTGTAATTTAAGCTGAGTTTGGGTTCTGACATTTATTCATAATGATGATGAAGATGATTATAATCATCTCTGCCTCGTAAAAAACCATTAAAACTTCACGATATAAATCATTACGCTCGATATTGCGACATGTTTTTTCATTGCTTTCATGTTCAGATTGTGTGGCCCAGGCGGACAAGCCAAAAACAGCACAAACAGCTTCAGGTGGTCTTTGAGGAAGATAAAACGGGACCCCCGAGGCGCTGCGAGGCCCACTTGAGGAATTCCCCACACTTGTGTTTCATTCAGACATCAATTAATCCATTCATTCCTGAGGCCGAGCTGCTGGGTATGTGTGCGTGTGTGTGTGTGTGAGACAGAGTGATCGAGCGCAGGTTGACTTGACCTAACTCTGAACTACACAAAACAAGATCAGTTACCCAATTGACCCCAACTGAAGCCAACAAAATTGACCTCCGCCACCCCAGCACACACACTCCAAAAAAAATGCTTGTTTAAGCTACTTATGTAAATCGAGCTTAAGCAACACAATTACTGGCATTTTGTGGAAAACTTCATTCTTTCATGTTCAATTTGTTAGGTTAACGTAATCCATTTGTGTTGGGACTACATTGTCAAAAATGCTGGCGTCCACACAATTCCTTCATGTTGTCCCCGCACAAATCGATTAATGAAGAGTTCAGACTGCATGATTTTAGCCTCGAATTTGACTCGCCAACAAGTTTTGAGAAATCAAATACCTGAAATCACAGGCAAATCGGTGCTCGTTCACGTGAGTAACAATCACACAGTATGAACTATCAAAGACGCGATCTGAGAGAATCGCAGATGAGTTGCTAATATCAGTGAGATATTTGACGTGCTAAATATCTGGAGCTGTCTGTGAGTCAAGTCATGCTGTGTGAAATGAGTTTTGACTGAAAATAACATCGGCGATCGCTTACAGCCAATGAGTAAGTAGCATTCACTTGTGTGTACCTGGGAGTTATGAAGTCCGAATTCTGAGTTATAAAGTCAGAATTGTGAGTTATTAAGTCAGAATTCAGAGTTATTAAGTCAGAATTAATAATTATAAAGTCACAATTGCCAGTTATTAAGTCAGAATTCAGAGTTTTAAAGTCAGAATTCAGAGTTATAAAGTCAGAATTGTCAGTTATTAAGTCAGAATTCAGAGTTATAGTCAGAATTGCCAGTTATCAAGTCAAAATTCAGTTGTAAAGTCAGAATTGCCAGTTATTAAGTCAGAATTCAGAGTTATAAAGTCAGAATTGACAGTTATTAAGTCAGAATTGGCAGTTACAAAGTCAGAATTCAGAGTTTTAAAGTCAGAATTCAGAGTTATAAAGTCAGAGTTGTCAGTTATTAAATCAGAATTCAGAGTTATAGTCAGAATTGCCAGTTATCAAGTCAATATTCAGTTGTAAAGTCAGAATTGCCAGTTATTAAGTCAGAATTCAGAGTTATAAAGTCAGAATTGCCAGTTACAAAGTCAGAATTCAGAGTTATAAAATCAGAATTCAGAGTTATTAAGTCAGAATTGGCAGTTACAAAGTCAGAATTCAGAGTTATAAAGTCAGAATTCAGAGTTATTAAGTCAGAATTGCCAGTTATTAAGTCAGAATTCAGAGTTTTAAAGTCAGAATTCAGAGTTATAAAGTCAGAGTTGTCAGTTATTAAATCAGAATTCAGAGTTATAGTCAGAATTGCCAGTTATCAAGTCAATATTCAGTTGTAAAGTCAGAATTGCCAGTTATTAAGTCAGATTTCAGAGTTATAAAGTCAGAATTGCCAGTTACAAAGTCAGAATTTAGAGTTATAAAGTCAGAATTCAGAGTTATTAAGTCAGAATTGGCAGTTATTAAGTCAGAATTCAGAGTTATAAAGTCAGAATTCAAAGTTATAAAGTCAGAATTGCCAGTTATTAATTCAGAGTTGGCTGTTACAAAGTCAGAATTCAGAGTTATAAAGTCAGAACTCAGAGTTATAAAGTCAGAATTGCCAGTTATTAAGTCAGAATTGGCAGTTACAAAGTCAGAATTCAGAGTTATAAAGTCAGAATTGCCAGTTATTAAGTCAGAATTTAGAGTTATAGTCAGAATTGCCAGTTATTAAGTCAGAATTCAGAGTTATAAAGTCAGATTTGCCAGTTATTAAGTCAGAATTGGCAGTTGCAAAGTCAGAATTGCCAGTTATTAAGTCAGAATTCAGAGTTATAAAGTCAGAATTGCCAGTTATTAAGTCAGAATTCAGAGTTATAAAGTCAGAATTGCGAGTTACAGTCTTTATTGTTTTGTTCAATCCACCTAAATTTGTAAAAAAACAAATAAGTTAATTAATTTGAGTTGGGACAACATTAAGAAATTGTGTGGCAGTTTTTACAGTATAAAAATCATTACGGTATATCTATGGTGAGATTGTGCATGGATGTGTGCGTTAATGAATGTGTGTGTGATATGCACTCAGAATCACTGTAACAGACCAAATTTTGTATGATTTTTACCCAAATGCACCCTTTAGGCCATAATGGAAACACACCCACCACGGCCAAATCTGAACACAGAGCCAAACTGAAATGGAAAATGTGTTACGGCCCGAAAAAAACGTCCCGCGAGAGAAGACCCGCGACATGTAGATTACCTCATCTCATTGTACAAAGCCCCAAAGTTTCCAAAATGCACCTGCGTGTGCTTTAAATGATTGGCATGAAATCAATGTAATACATTTTTGTTTGCTGTTCTTGGCGCGCGTCCCTGTTGTCTTGAATGGGGTAGTGTTTCTTTTTAAAGACTTCTTCAGCAATTCAAAGCACGGTTAAAATGTTACTGTCGTCTTAAGTACGACTCCGAGCAAGGTAATCGTTTGGCTAACAGCGATCCGCTTCAAGTGTTTATTTCAGGTTTTATATGCGCTCAGAGTACTTTTTAATTCATGGTACATCATAATTGCTTTGCTTTCTTTGAGGTTGCATGAAGTCAAATTCCTATTTTTTTTGTTCTCATGTTACCGGTTTCATAAAAATGTACTGTAGTATTAAAAATGCATGCAGTCAATTTATTTTACAATGAATTGCTTTGTAAATGTTTCTGCTTTCGTTATAAGATTCATAAAAGCATAGATATGAAATGAATGAATGGTTCTTATTATTAATTATAATTATAATAATTATTATTATTTATTTAAAATATCAGATGTTTTAATGTAAATATAATAATAGTAATAATAGTATATATATATATATATATATATATATATATATATATATATATATATATATATATATATATATATATATATATATATATAGTTGAAGTCAGAATTATTAGCCCCCCTTTGATTTTATTTTATTTTTTAAATATTTCCCAAATGGTGTTTAACAGAGTAAGGAAATTTTCACTGTATGTCTGATAATATTTTTTCTTCTGGAGAAAGTCTTATTTGTTTTATTTCAGCTAAAATATTATTTACTGTAATCATGGCAAGGATAAAATAAACAAGTTATTAGAAATGAGTTATTCAAATTATTATGTTTAGAAATGTGCTGAAAAAATCTTCTCTCTGTTAAACAGAAATTGAGGAAAAAATAATCAGGGGGCTAATAACTCTGACTTCAACTGTACACTCTCAGAAATAAAAGTACAAATGCTGTAATCTAGGTAGTAGGGCTGCACAATATGTCATTTCAGCGTCGATATCGCAATGTGCAAATCTGCAGTAGTCACATCACAGGATCTGCAACGTCAAGTTTGGGTAGTAATTAACTATAAAACACAGTTTAATACCTGCATTTTTTAAGGCTAATCTATTAATATGAAAGTATTTTATTCTGATGGGTTTTTTAAGGCCTGTGACTGTAAGATTTCAAGTTAGTTTAAACCATTTGTGCACAAGAAATTGAAAAGTTTGCTGCTTTAACAAAGATAATGATTAATTAATACAATATGACTACGCTGCATTTTATTATTATTTTTTTTTTTTACTTTTGATTATTGAAATTCTATACTTCAATACTGTGAAACTCCAGATGAAAACCATAGTGTGGTTTATTTATTGTTATATTTGTTCTGTGTTTTCATCTGTTTTAATCTATTCATTCTGTGTATTTTATGCTGATGCACTCCCCTGCAAATAAGTCCAATCAATATAAATTTAGCAATTATTTCCAAATAGGGTCATCTTCATCATTCATTCATTTTCTTGACGGCTTATTCCCTTTATTAATCCGGGGTCGCCACAGCGGAATGAACCGCCAACTTATCTAGCACGTTTTTACGCAGCGGATGCCCTTCCAGCCGCAACCCATCTCTGGGAAACATCCACACACACTCATTCACACTCAGACTCATACACTACGGACAATTTAGCCTACCCAATTCACCTGTACTGCATGTCTTTGGACTGTGGGGGAATTCGGAGCACCCAGAGGAAACCCACGCGATTGCAGGGAGAACATGCAAACTCCACACAGAAACGCCCATTGAGCCGAGGCTCGAACCAGCGACCTTCTTGCTATGAGGTGACAGCACTATCTACTGTGTACATCGTAGGGTCATCTTGTGAAATCATATTCATACCGCAATATATAGCAGAAAAACAAAATTTCGCAATGTCAGTATTTTCCAATATCATGGAGACCTGGGTGGTTCTCTTCCAAAAGGTTTTTTATTTTATTTTTTGTACTTGTTAGGTACAAAATAGGTACCTTTAAAGTACAAACTAGACTGTTAAGGTACTAATTCATAACTCTAAAATGCCAATGTGAATCCTTTATGTTTAAATACACAACTTTAAGGTAAAACTATGGATCCTTTAGGTCAGTGGTGTCCAAACTCTGTCCTGGAGGGCCGCTGTCCTGCTTTCAGTTTAGTTTCAACCCCAATCAGACACACCTGGGCTAGCTAATCAAGCTCTTACTAGGCTTTCAAGAAACATCCTTGCAGGTGTGTTGAGGCAAGTAAAATCTGCAGGACACCGGCCCTCCAGGACCAAGTTTGGACACCCCTGCTTTAGATACTAATATGTAACTTAAGTACAAAAGTGTACTTTGAAAAGAATAGCATTCTAATGACAGCTTTTTCTACCTTTATTTTGGAGATATGTACATATATTATAGCATGGTATAACATTATAACAATAACATGCATATGTTTATTCTACTGTATATGTGTGTGTGTGTGTGTGTATGCTTCCACAGTATAATTTGAAATTGGATATAAAAGATATCAGATTAAAATAAATGTTGGGTTGGAAAACGTAAAACTCAGGCTCATAATTGATATGTGTCCTTATATAAATTTCCAGAGAGCGCAAAATATGTCCCAGGAGGTTCAATTATTTATTTATTTTTTGCAGTTTTTGTTTTCGCGAATCCACCAGAGGCTGCTGTGAGCGCTTTTTCAGATCTCAAATTTCTCACGAGTGCCATTCATGCGTGCTGTTTTCACATAAATCCACCAGAGGCCGCTGTTGACTGACTGATTGACCCACCCACCCTCTTCCCTAAAGCCAATCGATAGTGTTTTCAAAAGCAATCCAGAAAAAAAAAGCCCTTGCTGCAGCCTGACTTTTACAGTGTTTTCCGATTTTACCACATTCTCACTATGTTATTTACTTGCCGTTTGTTTTAGCTTTACCTGCTTTCTGGAACCGTTCTTCACCGGTCTCAAACCCCATCCCCACAGTCAACTTCACTCTGCATCTCAAGTCTGCCGACGGATAACCCATCATCACAGAGGTAAGCGATCAGCTGGTACCGCAAAAAAATGAATAGAAGTCGGTGGCGGCGTCATATCGCCCCGTAGCGTTCGTTTTTACGATGAAATGCAGCCATACGTAGCTCTGGCTACATAATTTGCGCTCTCCAGAAATGTATACGGGGGTGCGTTTTCACGATGAGCATGAGTTGCGAACTTAACTTCTGTGAAGCACAAATATTGGAGAACTGCCAGACGGAATCAAAAGCACAATTTGAGATGTTTGCTTGAGCTCTCACTGACCTGTCTGGAGTGGAGAGGTATTTCTGCTTCTGGAACTTCTTCTCCAGGCCCAGGAGCTGCAGCTCGGTGAAGATGGTGCGGCTGCGGCGGGGTTTCTTTAGCCGCGGAGTGCAGTGCTCCGTATCAGACTCACTGCTGATGCTGAGGGGAGTCTCGCTGGATGGAGGCAGATGAGGGGACGACTGAGACAGAGGAGACACACTGCTGGACGCCTGGTGTGTGATCACAGACAGCAGAGGATACGACCTCAGAGGAACAGAGCCTGGACAACAAGAGCAACGCAATGAATAATCATTTGGTAAATGCACTTATCATATACAGTTGAAGTCAGAATCATTATCCCTCTTGTGAAATTTTTTAAATATTTCCCAAATTATGTTGAACAGAGGAAGGAATTTTTCACAGTATTTTCTATAATATTTTTTCTTCTGGAGAAAGTCTTATTTGTTTTATTTCAGCGTGAATAAAAGCAGTTTTTAATTTTTTTAAAACCATTTTAAGGTCAAAATTATTAGCCCCCTAAAGAAATGTGTTTTTTGATTTTCTACATAACAAACTATCATTATACAATGACTAACCTGATTACCCTAACCTGCCTAGTTAACCTAGTTAGTTAACATAGTGGTTTTAGTTTAGCATTTGTACTGGTTTACTATAAAGATTTTTATAATTGTATTAGTTTACATTTACAGTTTTATCTGTACCGTTTCAGAAGGGTTAAGCCGTTCAATAATTTCCCTTCGGCTTAGTTCCTTATTTATCAGGGGTCGGGCACGCCAACATGGGGAGAGCATGCAAACTCCACACAGAAATGACAACTTGCCCAGCTGGGACTCGAACAGCGACCTTCTTGCTGTGAGGCGACAGTGCTAACTACTGAGCCACTATGCCGCCCAAAAGGATTAAGTGTTTACTTAATATATACCTTAATTTAACCTTCCTTTACTAAAGTCATATTAATAAACAATCGAAAATAATTCGTATAGCTGTCATTCATTCATTCATTTTCTTGTCGGCTTAGTGCCTTTATTAATCTGGGGTCGCCACAGCGGAATGAACCGCCAACTTATCCAGCAAGTTTTTACGCAGCGGATGCCCTTCCAGCCGCAACCCATCTCTGGGAAACATCCACACACACACACACTCATACATTACGGACAATTTAGCCTACCCAATTTACCTGTACTGCATGTCTTTGGACTGTGGGGGAAACCGGAGCACCCGGAGGAAACCCACGCGAACGCAGGGAGAACATGCAAACTCCACACAGAAACACCAACTGAGCCGAGGATCGAACCAGCGACCCAGCGACCTTCTTGCTGTGAGGCAAACGTGCTACCCACTGCGCCACTGCGTCGCGTATAGCTGTCATATTAAATATAATTGTATGTCTTTAGTGTTGTATTAAGTCTATAAGACATGACTTACAAATTGATGGCTGTAGAGTCTATATACAGACAAAAATATGTACAAATTTTCATCTTTAACTAATCATACTTTATAAAGATTATCATAAAGTACTAGAGATTAATAAGTAATGAAGTTGCGCATCCATAAAACATCACACACGACTGTGAAAGCTAGTTTACAAGCTGCTAAAGTGAGCCAGCTATAACCCCCAGTTTTGACAGCCGTCACGTCTGAGTGAACTCAAACCTTGTAATGGCGTCGACCCGCCTTCACTAATGGTGTAGGTAAGTGTTAAGAGTGTTGGCCTGTGTGATGTAAGGTGGCTGAACTGCAGTGATGTAACTACTGTTTCACACTGAACTCTGAAAGGATAATGAGTCTCCTGTGATGCACACTGACACCGACATGATGCACTCTGGGTAATAATTTTAAAACTGAGACATCAGTACCACCTTCCTTAGGTTTTAATATTTCTAACTCTTCCTCTCTCTCTTTCTTTGTCTCGTGCTTTTTTATTTTTTCAGACATCAGCAAGACGCCAGAGTCCATAAAAAGCAGTACGGGAGCCGTCTGAGCGTAGAGAGAGGTCGTGTAGTGTATAATACCTCCAAGAGGAAAAAAAAAAGCTCATGTCGTCAAGCTAAATAACTGATCCTGTGATTTACTGAGGAAAGCGAGAATGGCAGAGCGTTTTTTTGTGAAATGAATACATGATGTCATGTCCATTTCACAGGCAAATTGCCTGCAATCTTATTTAATCCACAGTAAATGTCTGGCATGTCTTATCTGATGGATAATTGCTTGTAGATGAAAAGACAAATGATTGCGGTAAAGCCTGTTTTTTTTTTTGTTTATTTATTTATTTTTAGCAAAAATCATTTCCTTGTTGAATATGACCTGAAGGAAACACTGGTTGTTAAGACAGCAATGCGCAAACAATGGAAGAGCTTTCGAGATTCATTGAGGTGAAGTTGGTCTTGTATTCGCACAATGGTTCAGTGACAACATGTGACATGCTCCATATATTGTTAGCTGATGATTGATTATAAAGCGTGTTTGGCATGCTGTCCCGAGAGAGAGCCCTGAGCTCATAAGATCCTCGAGCCCGGGGCTCCCTCCCGTTTGCAAGGTGAGAGGGGAGTTTGAGCTCAGGTAGATCTCGGGAACTCCCAGCCTGATCTCATGAGAAAACATAAGTATTTTACGTTTTGGCAGTTTAGTGGCTAATTCGTATGAATTCGTCCGAGTTCATTCATATGAAATTGTACGATTTTAAAAAGGAGGCGTGGCACCTAAACCCACCCCTTAACCCAACCGTCATTGGGGGATGAGCAAATCGTACTAAAATATACAAATTAGATTGTACGAATTCGTACGAATTAGCCACTAAATGAAAAAGTTACGAATTGCCGTGAGATTGTGTTGGAACTCCCCTGCTGTAGTAGCTAATGAACAGATAGTGTTTGCTCTTACGAGATAAATACTTACTAGGAGCATGTCTATGATGCCGATTTGGATTAGTTAATTAACTTAAGTTGCATGTTTTTGGACGGTAGGAGGAAACCGGGGAACCCGGGGGAAACCCACGTGAGCACGGAAAGAGCGTGTAAACTCCGCACAGAAATGTCGGCTGGCTTGGTAAGGACTAGAACCAGTGACGTTCTTGCTGTGAAGCAACATTGCTAACCACTGGGCCACCGTGCCACCCATCTAGGAAAGGAGGAGGAGTAGGGGTGGAAGAGGGGGTTCTTCAAAAGAAAATGGCTGTTATATGGAATTTAGGGTATTTATAGTGGCTTATGAATTGTCTGATTGGTGAATGATAAATGGAATACTGCGGGACCAGCTGCAAGCAATCGTAAGCACATGATCCTCTCGAAGTTTACAAATAGTTTATAAATAAACTTCACATCATTATGCTTTGAATATTCGGTCTGAAATCACATGAATTTATTTCACTAATATTTTTGTAATATAACGGTCATAATAGTAATATAAAAATGTTCATATGATTTATTTACAACACAGTTTGGAAAGTAACATGTTATGTCTTTTAGTAGATGCTATATGAGATACTTGCGGTTTAGTGGATCTAATTGGATTTGCATTGCAAACATTAAATAAAAGTTAAAAATGTATTATTTTTTTGAATTCGTATATTAAGTTTTTTTAGTTACGATACTCCTAAAATTATTCCGCATAAATCCACAGATTTTTACAAAATTCTCTGCCGAAATAGCAAAAAATGTCCCAGATTCTGTCTGGCCCTATTGGATGCTAATATGAGTTCACTATTTAGAATTTGCAAAGAAAGTAGCGCAGTAGGTAGCGCTGTCGCCTCATAGCAAGAAGGTCGCTGGTTCAAGCCTCGGCTGGGTCAGTTGCCGTTTATGTGTGGAGTTTGCATGTTCTCCCTGCGTTCACGTGGGTTTCCTCCGGGTGCTCCGGTTTCCCCCACAGTCCAAAGACATGCGGTACAGGTGAATTGGGTACAGGCTAAATTGGCTATAGTGTATGAGTGTGAATGAGAGTGTATGGATGTTTTCCAGAGATGGGTTGCAACTGAAAGGGCATCCATTGTGTGTAACATGTGCTGGATAAGTTGGCGGTTCATTCGGCTGTGGCGACGCCGGATTGATAAATTGACTAAGCCTAAAAGAAAATGAATAAATGAATCAACTGCTGGATCTTTTTTTTATTATTATTTATAAATGTTAAAAATATTACAAATTTCAATTGAAACTAATTTGGGTTTATAATATAATGATATTAGGTTTATGTTTATAAGCAACTTACAAAGGGACAGTACAAGAAAAAGACAAAGGGAAAGCAGAACTTTTCAACACTCATAAATGCACAAACATGCATGCACTTACACATACAAGTCAGGATGATCTCATTGCTATCAACGCAACACGTCCAGGCATGACATGCCTTCTGGCTCATCTCTATCTGTCTTTCCCTCCTACCTCCCCCGTGCTTAATTTGAAAATATTTCATTACATAGTAATATTTTTATTATACTGTGTACTTCTATATTAATCAAATGAAAAGTTACTACAATGTTTTTTAGTGTTTTGCTTCTCTCCACAAAGCAAAAAGATATTATGTTTATCTCATTATAAGCAAATGCATCATCAACCTGTTCGGCCACAGTCTGCAGTTCACATGTCCACTAGTAATATGCCTTCAGTTATTAGTTAAGAGCTGTCTAACTGCATCCGAGATCCCTGTTAATTGCTCTAACAAACATGAATCGATGTAATCATTTTCCCGAGGTCTCATTATAAAGATGCGACTGTTTTGGATTCATGTTTTGAGTAAATGTAATGTGAAAAATCTGTGCTAAAAAAAGCAGCAACATTTCATTCGACCCAAAAACATCTAAAGCAGTTAAGGGTGTTACATTTCCTTGTTATGACAGGCCGGCTATATCAGAAAATCTTTTGCTTTGAGCTCAACACCTTGACTTGTCATGCATGTGTTTTGGAACGACGTGTCAAGTTTTCATTACTCACAATAGAGCCGTGAACCCTGCGCTTTCCCCAACCGATGGCTAAAAAACAGTAGCAAACCCTAAGCTCTTGATTGCCCTCTTTCACTCCTGTCTTATTTTTCCCTTGACTGATTGGATTCCAGCGAGATGATTTCATTTGGCACTTGATGTACATTTGAACTCTCTCTAACACGTACACTGTGTTTTGGTTGGGCCATGTGGTGACAGATTTAATGCTTCATCACTCATTTGAGTTTTTTTTTTAATATCTAAATCTATGGAGCAACAGAAAACACACACACGTTACACGTGCACGTACACACACTAGACAGAGCCTCTGCAAGCCAATTGGAAAGTATAGTTTTCCAAATGTACCTTGCTGGAAGTGTTTGGCGAATTCACTCAAGCATTATAATATACTCACCGGCCACTTTATTAGGTACACCTTACAAGTACCAGGCTGGACCCCCTTTTGCATTCAGAACTGCCTTAATTCTTCATGGCATAGATTTAATAAGGTACTGGAAATATTCCTCAGAGATTTTTGCTCCATATTAACATGACAGCATCACACAGTTGCTGCAGATTCGCACATTTATGATGTGAATCTCCTGTTTCACCACATCCCAAATGTGCTCTATTAGATTGACATCTGGTGACTGTGGAGGCCATTTGAGTACTGTAAACTCATTTTAATGTCCAAAAAACAGTCTCGGATGATTGGTGATTTATGACATGGTGTGTTATCCTGCTGGAAGTAGCCATCAGTAAATGTGTGCACTGTGGTCATAAAGGGATGGACATGGTCAGCAACAATACTCAGGCAGGCTGTGGTGTTGACACAATGCTCAATTGGTACTAATTGGCACAAAGTGTGCCAAGAAAATATCCCCCACACCATTACACCAACACCACCCACCTGAATTGTTGATACAAGGCAGGATGGATCCTGGCTTTCATGTTGTTGATGCCAAATTCTGACCCGACCATCTGAATGTCGCAGCAGAAATCAAGATTTATCAGAGCAGGCAACGTTTCTCCAATCTTCTATTGTGCAATTTTGGTGAGTCTGTGCGAATTGTAGCCTCAGTTTCCTGTTCTTAGCTGACAGGAGTGGCACCCGGTATGGTCATCTGCTGTTGTAGCCCATCTGCCTAAAGGTTAGAAGCGTTTAGAGATGCTCTTCTGCAGACCTCTGTTGTAACGAGTGGTTGCTTGAGTTACTGTGGCCTTTCTATCAGCTGGAACCAGTCTGGCCATTCTCCTCTGACCATCAACATGGCATTTGCGCCCACAGAACTGCCGCTCACTAGATATTTTCTCTTTTTCAGACCATTCTCTGTAAACCCTAGGAATGGTTGTACGTGAAAATCCCAGTAGAACAGCAGTTTCTGAAATACTCAGACCAGCCCACCAACAACAATGCCACTTTCAGTCACTTAAATCCCCTTTCTTCCCCATTCTGATGCTCGGTTTAAATTGCAGCAGATCGTCTTGACCATGCCTAACTGCATTGAGTTGCAGCCATGTGATTGGCTGAGTAGAAATTTGCGTTAGCAAGCAGTTGGTGTACCTAATAAAGTGGCCGGTGAGTGTATTTTATAATATAGCTTTATTTGGTGCTCTCTTCCAAGCATCTAACAAAATACATTCGGAATATATATATATATATATATATATATATATATATATATATATATATATATATATATATATATATATATATATATATATATATATATATATATATATATATAAAACAAAAGTGTTAGGATATGGAAAGCATAAGCAGCTCGTACTTCAGTGTATTATGTTTCTTCAAAATGTTTAGACATGAAACGTGACCCTGTGAATTATTTGACTTCCATAACTGCCTAAAGCTAAGATCTCACAATAGATATCCATAGTAATACCCTGATAATGCATTTTCACAAAAAGCCACACCCTCTGCATCATGGGTGAGGCCTGTCAATTGTGACAATAATTGTGTACGTGTGTGAAAATAATCGGTTTGTATGGGATATATATATATATATCAGATTTATTGTCTGCAGTGGATAAATGTGAAGGCAAGGTGTGGACAGTTCTTGCCATCATTTACTCTTCTGAAGGAAACTTGTCCTGCTATTAGGTCGTTTTTCAGCATGCTGTCAAAGGAGATTACACTATCTGCAAAATTTATCTGTATCTCCTTTCAGAAAATGCTTCTAAAAGCCTTTCCTGCATTACGATGAGAGACATGTCTCCAAACTAAATATTAAAACCCGCAATTAAGCTGTGCTGTCCTCTCAGGTGTACTTTTAAAGTGGGTAGAACTATAGGTAACCTTTATCAGCACTCATAGGGTGTGTATTAATGTCAGTGTGTTTGAAATGACAAAATACAATGATGATAAGGGGCGACACGGTGGCTCAGTGCTTAGCACAGCAAGAAGTTCGCTGGTTCGAGTTCCGGCTGGGCAAGTTGGCATATATGTGTGGAGTTTGCATGTTCTTCACGTGTTGGGTTGGGTTTCCTCTGGACGCGCCAGTTTCACCCACAGTCCACAGGTGAATTGAATAAATTGGCCATAGTGTATGTGTGAATGAATGTGTATGGGTGTTTTCCAGAGATGGGTTGCAGCATGTAAAACATATGCTGGAATAGTTAGCAATTCATTCCACTGTGGCAATCCCTGATGAATGAAGGGACTAAGCTGAAGGAAAATGAATGAATGATGACAAATGGGGTTTGTATCTCTAGAAAATTCAGTAAATTACTTAATTGTTGTGTTTTGCTTATTGCCACTCTGTAAATGAATAAATACATGGACATGGCAAAATAATTAGATATTAAAATGTCGTTTTATACCAGCACAATCGTGTTCAAAACCGCGGGAAACCGCCTAATCTGGCAACACTGCGCTTGACCCATGTTACTGACAAAATACAATATTGTAAAATACAATCATTTAAATAAACTTAGGCATTCATTTAGTTGTTCAAGCATAAAACGAGATGATAGACCGTGTAAAGTCGTCAGTAGGCCACCAGCAGGGAAGCGCAGAAACATTCAAAATACTGAGGTAAAATAAATGTTCATATTTTAAAAAGATGGAAGAGAAAAACGGAATTTAATGCAGTGGTTCTTGTCCGGTCTGAGACCCACTTTAAGCCAAATATTTATTAAGCAGTGAAGATCCCTTATTATTAAAAGAAATCAGATCTTAAACGTGGCGATTTTGCAATGGGAAGACCGGAAGCCATTGAGCTGGCTGGCTGAAAATTAAAAGTTCATGTGCATATACCCCATTGCATCTTCAAAAAATAATAATAATAATTTAATAAAAAAATTATTATTAAAATAATAATAATTATAATAAATAATTAAAATGTGATTGAAAGACTTTAGGTTTCGGTGTCCTCCAGCTTAACCAGTTTGATAGATAGCAATATGCTTGATACTGGTAAATTGGTTTCGTTGGGATTTGTGCTTATATTATGATGTATTGCATTATTAAATCATATTACATCATTATTATTAAAACGTCATTTTAATTACACGCACTGCCTAACTGCAAATATTGCACTTCCATATCGGCTAATCAATCTCGCACATTGTTTTGAGAATGTCCCATTGTTAAATCATTTTGGTCTGATGTGAATTCTCTAATTGTCCAAAAGGTTTGTGGTGATTTTTCTTTAAGCTATAGACATGTTGTTTTGGGGTTTTATATTAAAGAAAAACAATGCCTTAATTTAACTTTTTGCATAAACCCCATTTTATTTATTGGAACGTTTTTTATTCACAAATGCAAACAATGTAAACCATTTTTTTTTTTAAACGAGAACTGGAACTTTATTTAAAAACCATCACAGACTCTTACAACAAGAAAGCTATACAACTTATAAAACATGTGCTTTATTTTATATTCTGCATGAATTTTTTATTTTTTTTTCATTTGCCCTTATTCCTTTTTTTTGTTTATTTTTTGTCTTTCTTTTAATTTACCTATATTATATTAGTTTTAAATTTTTTACATTTCTCTTGTTGCAAAAAAAAAAGTTATATTTCTATTGATTGTACTATTTTGTATCTGTATTTGTTGTAATGGACTGTTATTATTGCAATATAAAAAAAAATCATAACTGCAATCTGATATACTTAAGTAGTTGCATTTGAGAATTCAGTGCTGAATTCGGTCATGTTTAATGTTGAAGGCAGACAATAGATTTGACAAGAACATCTCAAACTACCAAAGAAGTATCTAAATTCCTCCAAAACGCATTTTAGATATGAATAAGTATAAACCTCGATGTCATTTTGACTTATTGACTGCAGACTGTGCTGTAGTAGGTGATATACTTTACTTTGACGTGTCTTCCAGCGGCTCCTAGTGGTCACAGCGTTTACATTTGTGACGACGGATTCTCTGTGAGAGTGCAGGTCCAATGGCCTTTCAGTGAGTGCCAGTCTGAATGCCAGTTACAATCTATATTAAGCAGTACCGTCTATTGATGCGCTGGCATATAGAATATCTCACACCCCTCAGACTTGAAAAGGCACAGGGTGCACAGCGTTCTGATATTTGGACTGGTTATTCTATCCTCCCGCCCCGGCTTGCCAAAATCTCACACTACCTTGTATCTCACAGCTGGACATACAAACAGAAGGAAGCATGCCTGTGCGTATTCTTGACTTTGTGCACACATGTATACTGGTGTGCATAGTAGTGATTTGTAGTGCATCTTTACATGTATGTTTGATGGCTGGTGTTTGAAGCAAGCAAGTGAACTAAAGCTATTTTTATCATTCAGTGGAGGAGTCTCTGATTTCACAAACTGCACAGCAGGTACGGGTGAGCAAAGATGCTTTCTGTCAACACACTTCAAGATTGGGGAGGGATGCTTTGCACTTTTTGAGTGTAGTTTGGAATTTTGCACTGCAGCTAAATCATTTTAGACACTTGAGACATGCATTATAGTCATAATAACAGTGAATTATAGATTATTACATGCAACTAAAAGCTAACCCTACACTCAAAACATGACTTTTGCTTCTTGTTCAAACTACTTATTTAAAATGAGTTGAAACAACAGAATTCTTAAGGTTTTTTAGGGAGGGTTCCACATAATTCCTTTATGTTGTCACAACACAAATGAATTAAGTAAAAGTAATTGTATTTTACTAATTTAATTAGATTGAACATAAAACAATTAAGTTGTCCTCTCTAAAAAAAAAGTCAAGAATTGAGTTGAGTCAGCTCATTTTAAATAAGTAGTTTAAACATGCTGCTAAAATCATTTTATGAGTGAAATGCTTACTTTTGTGAAACAGTTACTTTATGTTGTCTCAGCACAAATCGATTAAGGTAACTTAATTGTTCTTACTAATTTAAGCTGATTGAACATAAAACAATTAAGTTTCCACCCAAAAAAAAAGTCTGGAATTGAGTTGAATCAGCTCATTTTAAATAAGTAGTTTGAGCATGCAGCACAAATCATTCTATTATTGTACACTGAAAAAAAATGCAGGGTTTCATACAATTCATTCATGTTGTCCCAACACAAATTGATTAAGTTAACTTTACACTTTTATCAAATTTATGTGGATTAAACAAAAAATTAAGTTGTTCCAATGTAATCTCGAAAATTGTATTGTTTCAGCTCATTTTAAATAAGTAGTTTGAACGAGAAAGAAAAAAAAATGAGTGTACACTTAAGAAATCCTGTTTGCCTCAAATTTTAAGCTGAATCAAATTATTCTTATGGGTCCATTGAACTTTTATGTTGAATTGACTTAAAACAGCTTGCCTAACTTATAAAATTAAGTTAGAACATGATTTATTTAGTTGAAAGTTACGATGACCTAAAAATAGGACTAATTGATCATACATTTTTTTTACAGTGTATAACAAGGACATCTCAAAATCAAATGTAACCAATCTGTGTACAGGTTTAAATACTGTATATGAAACGTCATATCATCATCACCCCCTTGTCATTTTAAATTGATCTGCTGAAACTTAGTTGTTAGATGAGATAAACATAAAGAAAAAATTACTAAAGGGCTGTGAAACAAGATGAGTATCTACTTAAAGATATCCATCAATGCTAAACAAGATTTGCAGTGATATCAGTCACTGTGACCTGAAAAACTTGCTCGCTTTGCGTCTTGCAACACTTTAACGAGACATATACTGATGGAAAGAAAAGAAAGAAAGAATTAAATGGTCTGCACTCATTGTGAAAAAAACGCAGGGTTTCACAATTCATTCATACATCCAACAAAAATTCAGTTTGGCATGTTTAATTAGATTGAACATAAAACAATTAAATTGTGGCAATAAAATCTCAATAATTGTGTTGTTTCAGATTATTTTAAATAAATAATTTGAACAAGAAAGAAAAAATTTTTTTTTTTTAGCTGAGGATACAGGCCTGTAGCCAGCCCAGTAAAAGGGGTGGATTTTTTTTCTTAAAATATAGACCTTTTTGCAGTTATTTTCGCCTCATTTTCTATTTATTTAGAGGTTTAAATACTTCTTAAGCACTATTTTTGATGGATTAGCTTGTCGGATGGTCATCAACCACACTTTTTGATGTTCCAAAAACATTTTTAAAGATCTAGAAGAAAAAATATGAGAATATTTATTTTTCAAATACAAATTTATTACATTATATATAATTCGAAAAAAAAATGATGCTGTTCAAGCTTTAAATTAAAAACTAGCCTATTGTCATTTATTAGCCAAACACAAACTCCCCAGCACACCCAGGAGTCTGCTTGGTCTTAAAGCCTTCTTCGATGGTTATTTTCACAATTTATTATGGCATAGCAGTCAAAATAGGACAAATAAGCTCGTGGATAAATTCTGGACATTTGTCTGGGTCTTTTGATTGAGGGGTGGGTCTTTCGATCCCCCCGCCGGATAATTGTAAATGAATATATATATATATATATATATATATATATATATATATATATATATATATATATATATATATATATATATATATATATATATATATATATATATATATATATATATATATATATATATATGAGTGTGTAGACCAGTGAGTTTATAAATGGAATAATATTTGATCTGCGATCCACCGTTTGTGAAGTCGCATTGGAAACCACAGAGTTAAATCCGCGCTAAACCTCTGGATGGGTCACAGTTGCTGTGAGAATTCACAAATGCGCCTAATCAATCCCTTAAACCTAATTACACGGCTGCTGCTACCAATACAGCCATGCCACTACCGTGATCTTGAGGGTCAAACGTTTATATGCGCATCCCCGTGTTGCCTGATGTATAACTATCCGGATTAATGGCGTGCCAGGACCGTCTTGTGAACTTCGCACAATGCTTCTCATTATGATGGAATGATATTGCACCTGTTGCTTCAGGATGTCATACCTGACTGCATCCTATGTTGCATAGTCAGTTCTGTAAATAGAAAAATGTCCCGTGGCTTCCAAGAGTTTGTGTTCCTTGGGGCAAGTAAGAGGAGAAGATGTCATTATTTTACCACAGATACCCGGCTCGTTTTAATGTGACAGTTTAAATGAATGAAACAAATGCAGTTTGGGGAATGCGCGCGCACCAGAAGCTGCCCTGAGGTCACACAGGCAAAAACGGTCAAAACGCGATTGGCAAAAAACTAAGTTTAACGATGAAATATGAGGAGAGTATTGTGTCAGAACGCCATGATAAATCACCAGGGAGGTGTGGGTGATATTTCAAAGGCTTATCTATCTGTGGGGTTCAGCTATGTATTTAACTTGACTGCAGTAAACGAGATAGACCGCAATTCATTTATTTTCTTTCGGCTTAGTCTCTATTCACCAGGGGTCACCAAAGCGGAATGAACCGCCAACTTATCTAGCACATGTTTTACGCAAAGGATGCCCTTCCAGCTCCAACCCAGTACTAAGAAACATCCATACACACTCATTCACACTCTCACCCATACATTACAGACAACTTCAGTCATTCATTCATTCATTTTATTTTCGGTTTAATCCCTTTAATAATCAGGGGTCGCCACAGTGGAATGAACCACCAGCGGCACGCGGCATGCCTTTCCAGCCGCAACACAACACTGGGAAACACCCATACACTTTTGAAACCCTACGCCAACACAGGGAGAACGTGCAAGAACGAAATTCAGTTATTCAATTCTTCAATTGTATGAACTGTATGATTTTGGTGGATGTGTAATATTAATAATAATAACAACTAAATAGAGTAAATGTAAAGAAAGACACATTAGATTACGCATCTTGACTAAAATACTTGAAAAATATATCAGTAAATTTAGCTATTTTATATTAAGGCCATATACATAAGTGTCTTATTATAATTATTTTATATGTTTTACACAGTGGCTGTAAACTCTACTGTGGGCGCAAATAAAGCACTTTTTAAGTCCACAATTCAACTTGCGACATTCGTAAGTAAAATTTAATTAATCATCTCAACGAGAATGTAGTGTTAAAGCGCATTTTGGAGTGTAAACTAATATAAAGTCTATTTTAAACTTTATAAGGTTGTTTTTATTCTTGATGGCGTTTGATTTAATTTTAGGTATGTTATAAATAATAACCGTCTATTTGGGTTTTTCGAATATTTGTCATCACGATATCGGTTATTTGGGCTTTTCTTCATGCTTATAATTTAGAGACTTATAATAGTTTCAGATTTTGACTTTTAGCTGTCACTTTCCTGTCCGTTTGTTTGCAATATTTAGAAACAGAGTTGGATGATGTTTTCTCGTCTTATTAGCCCAATAAATGTACATGAATATTTTAATTTCCCTGACTTGTGTGAAGCATTTTGGCAATCTAAAATGCAGTTGGATGTGCTTTATAAATAAAGAAGTTGAGATTGATTATGGAAAGCGTAATATGTGCTACATTAAATTCGGAACAAGACTTCAAACTTGTGCAAATACAACAAATGCAGGAGTAAAAATAAACAAACAAAAATAACATAAATTTTGTCATGGCATTCATAATGCGTGCAGAAACGTAACAATGCTTTGATTAATAGCTTTTCCATGTAATTGCTTCTCATAATATGACTTTTGCTCAGCTTTATCGGTAATAAAACTGAAAAGTTGAGTGGAAATTATTGTTATTTATTTTTACAGTGAAGCTTTGAAAGTAAAACGCCTAAAAAAATCTAAACATATCAATGTTCATTCAACATTAGACGACATTTCAAATACAACGCAAACGTGTTGTATCACTCACCCGTGCATGAATGCAGAGGTTTGGGTCTGACGATTAAAGAGGGACAAACCGAGTAAAGGGAAAGCTTCTCGAAGTAATCACAAGTCTCCTTGGAGAGGATCTCGTCGATCATGAAAGTCTTGTATCTTCTGGCTGCTTTCAGTTGCGCGCTGCTCGCGAGTCTCAGCTCTGCTTGACAATGCATAGTGTCCAGATCCGCGCGACGCTCACCACACAAAACTTTGATTCTCGCTTTGTTAAAAGTTGTGTAAAACTTCTTCTTGGGTATGTTAGCGACCTAAAACGGCATGTCATTTGACCAGCTCCGGCGTGCTCTTGCAGCTGATAGTGTGTTCAGTGTCTTCCGCGCGCTCATTCATGCAGCGAGTGCGCGCTTCGCTCTGAGTCACCGCTATATAAACCAACTATCCTGTCACCACTGCACTGTATGCAACAGCAGACACACTTCACGTCAATCACTCGCTCTCTCTCTCTCTCTCCCTCTCTCACTAACTCACCCTTCTCTCGCCGTCACTGTACAACAGAACAATAAACCGGTTTTCTTTTTGTTTTCTTTTTCTGTCAACACTTATCACTGATCCACGGAATATCTGAGATACTTTTGATAAAATAACAGATCATTTGTTGTTAAACTGAAAATCAGAAAATAAAGATAATTATAGATAATAACAACAATAATAACAGCAACAACCAAAAACGAAT
The DNA here is from genome assembly GCF_052040795.2 of Danio rerio. Classification (NCBI taxonomy): domain Eukaryota; kingdom Metazoa; phylum Chordata; class Actinopteri; order Cypriniformes; family Danionidae; genus Danio; species Danio rerio. Next base: position 50,660,494 of record NC_141038.1, on the reverse strand, counting down.
AATAACAACGACAACAACAACTATAATATAGGCCCTAATATTAATGATAATAATAATAATAATAATAATAATAATAATAATAATAATAATAATAATAATAATAACAACAACAACAACAACAAGAGTAGGCCTTGATGATGTTAATAATAAAAATAAAAATAATAATAACAACCATAGTAGTAATGATAATAACAACAATAACAATATTTGTTGTTATTATTATTATCATCATCAGGGCCTATTGTTTTTGTTGTTGTTTTTATTATCATCAGGGCCTATTATTATTATTATTATTATTATTATTAGTAGTAGTAGTATTATTATTAATACAACAACAATATTAGGCCCTGATGATAATAATAATAATAATAATAGCAATAATAATATTAGTAAAATAAAATTAAAATAAATAATAGTAATAATGATAATTATTATTATTATTTTGATTATTATTAATAATTTTATTATTATTATATCAATAACAACAACAATAGGCCCTGGTGATATTAACAATAACAACAATAAATACAATAATAGGCCCTGATGATGATAATAATAATAACAACAACAACAAATACAACAATAGGCTCTGATGATAATAACAACAACAACAACAATAATATTAGGACATAATAATAATTATTATCATAATAACAGCAACAACAATAGGTCCTGATAATAATAAAAATGATAATAATATTAATTATCAATATTATTACAATAATAACAACAATAATAATAGGCCCTACTACTACCAATAACAACAGGCCCTGACGATAATAACAACAATAATAATAATAATAATAATTATTATTATTATTACTACTACTATTATTATTATTATTATAATATTGATTATAAATATTTAATTTACTGTTTATTATTTATTATAAATTTGTGGAATAAACAAATGTGCGATTTAAATGATTAAGCTTTATTACAGCCTCTGTAATCGTTAATATGCAGAATAAGGCAGTTTTAAATATTTATATATTTAACATAATGGTGCATGTTTCATTTAGAGCAAAATTATATATTTATAGGGAGGGAGGGCGAGAGAGAGAGAGAGAGAGAGAGAGAGAGAGAGAGAGAGAGAGAGAGAGAGAGAGAGAGAGAGAGAGAGACTGTTCCTGATAAGATCTACTCTGAGTAAACATGAGTGAGGCTGGTTATTTGTTTACAGAAGAGTTCAAGAAACAGTTCAAAGCACCAATTTGTAACTATTTAATGATTTCATTTATTGCTGTGATTTTGTTGTTGTTGCTGCTGCTGCTGATGGAAAACTCCTGTCCAAACGGAAACGCCTGCGTGTCTTAAAACTTTCAACGATCCCGTAAAGCAACTATTTCACTTGCCAGGACAAGTGGCATCATTCATTCACATGTGTGAAGTGCAAAATGAAGCGCCTTGCTTTACTATAAAAACAAATCAGAACTGCGTAAATCTGTTTCCAAAGATGGATAAATAATAACTGCTTCAAAATGACAGAACTTATAGCCTAACTTTCATTATATAAAACCACATAAATGCTACTGAAAGGCTATTTCACATTGCTCAGTCGACTGTTAAATAAATGTTATACAGCCTATATGTTTTAATCATTATAAAACGAATGTGAATAGTTTTTTTAAACGCGCTGCCAGCTATTTGAAATGATAACAGTATGACCTGTTTACATTGGTTATATATCTGATCAAATGGTATCTTTACTTAAGCTTAAATGTTTGAAGAGTCTAGCCTACTGTAAAAAAGATTAAAGATTATCAAATATTATTATAAGATTTGTATTAAAGATTACACTATTCGTTTGGAAATAATCACAAGTCTGTATAGCACAGCAAAGGCAACGAATGCAACTAGTTGATAGAATGCAGACGGAAAATAATTCAATGTATTATTATTATTATTATTATTAAAAACAACAACAACAGTAATAAAAATTGTGATGACAACAACAACAATATATTAACAACAACAACAATAATAATAGTGATGATAATGATGAAAATAATAACAATAATAAAAACATCAACAACAACAACAATATTAAAATAGTGATGATAATAATAATAATAATAAAAACAATAATAACAATAATGATGATGAAAATAGTAATAATAATAATAATAATAATAATAATAATAATAACAACAACAATAATAATAATAGCAGTAATGATGATAATGACGATGATAATGCTGAAGATGATAATTATAATAATAATAATATCAATATTAATAGTGATAATGATAATAATAATATTAATAATAATAATAATAGCAACAACAGTGGTAATAATAATAATAATAATAATAATAATAATAATAATAAAAACAACAACAATTATAATAATAATAATTATTATTATTATTATTATCATCATCATCATCCTCATTATTATTATTATTATTATTATTATTATTATAAGCTAAACAGTATTTACAACTATTTGGGTAATCTAAAATTAAATTTTAAAAATTTTAAAGATTAATTAAATACTTAAGGATAATTAATGACATTTCAGAAATGTTTCTTCGTTTACTTTGCTTATTTCTGTAGCAAAATATGTAGTTAAAATATATAAAGTTAAAATAATTGAAGCAATTTCTTTAAGAACTACTTCTTGCTCTTGTACGGGTGTCGTGAATAAAGGGGCAGAATCGACAGGTGCTCCTGAAATGTTTCTCCTATCAGTGTCAGACAGTATTAACCGTGTGAAATGATGGAGGTGAACAGACATTTCTCTCGGTTTTGTTACAGAACAAGTGAGAAAGACAGCTCCTTCCAGACAGCAGCGGTTTTTGTTTGACATTATATGATGCTTATTACAGATGGACCGGCGCTTTGATGCTGAACTCCCTTCACCGAGCGCAGTGTCGGGTTTCTGCCGTCCAGAGAGCCGTGTGTGTGAGAGTGTGTGTCCGCTGTCCAAATGATTATCATTTTCCCATGTATCAGAGTAAATATAACTCGCAGAGGATCCGAGATAACAGCCGCCGTGTTCAAAGCGTCGGGGATTATGTAAAGGAAATATAGAGATCTGCGCTGCAAAAGCTCTGGGCTCTTTTTTCTTTTTTGGGTTGGAGACCTTGATCAAAGCGGAGAAATGAGAACAACTGCTGCTGGATTTAAAACTGAGGGATAAAACAGAATATCAAGAAGATAAACAGACAGTACAGTGAGAAGCGGACTCGATATATGCCTGTAGCACCTGTGAAATGTGCACAGCCTGTGGAGATTAGATAGATAGATAGATAGATAGATAGATAGATAGATAGATAGATAGATAGATAGATAGATAGATAGATAGATAGATAGATAGATAGATAGATAGATAGATAGATAGATAGATGATACATACATACATACATACATACATATATGCATACATACATATATGCATACATACATAATGCAGGTTATTTTACTGTGGTGTACTGTATTATAGTACCAGCTATAGAAAACTACATTATTGGTTAATTTGTGTATAATAGTTTGTTGTTGTACAGCTATAGTCCATATTAAAGTTCTCTACTTGTTCAAAAACACTGTAGTGTTTTCTATAAATTACTATAGTATTTTTTTTGAGATAGATGAAATGTGCACAGCCTGTGGAGATTAGATAGACAGATAGATAGATAGATAGATAGATAGATAGATAGATAGATAGATAGATAGATAGATAGATAGATAGATAGATAGATAGATAGATAGATAGATAGATAGATAGATAGATAGATAGATAGATAGATAGATAGATAGATACTGCAGGTTGTTTTACTGTGTAAACTGTGGTGTATTGTATTATAGTACCAGCTGTAAACTACATTATTGGGTAATTTGTTTATAATAGTTGTTATTGTACAGCTAGTCCATATTAAAGTTTTGTACTTGTTCAAAAGCACTGTAGTGTTTTCAATAAATTACTATAGTATTTTATTTGGGATAAATAAAATGTGCACGGCCTGTGGAGATTAGATTTATTATTTATTAATTAATTAATTATTATTTTATATATATATACATTATATAATTACTCTTCAGGTCGATAACCTGTCACATTTTGGATTAATAATCTCACGACCTCTATTTGACCTCTATTTTGTATACATTATCATGTCTACATTATTTGTATACTATTACGTCTCATAAAATACATTACGAGTTAAAACAGTGCATGTTCTTGTTAGATAGCGCCAATAAAGATAATGAGAGTAAGGTGATTATAATTTAACACGTTAGACTAATACATAAAATATTTGGTTGTTTTAACTCATATCGGTATATGTACCATTTGGAAAAAAACTCAATGAACCATTAGGTTAAAAGTTATATTATAACTTAAACCAGTTGTTAACGTCGTCCATATTTTATACCTTTGCGTTATTTTCACACTTTCACAATACACTTTAATATCTGTTCAAGCTTTACATTGCACAAAAAGTTCGTTTTGGACACCTATTATTTAGCATTTTAAACGTGCTTTTGCCGCACTGTTAAGTAATCTACTTTAATATTTTAATTTTGTTGCAAAAACCTAATTTCGGACATTTATGGGTCTTTAAAGCGTAAAGGTGGGGAACATCCATACAGTAGTCCACATTTGAAGTGGATCAAAAATGTTTTTCAAAAGTGTCATATAAGACAAAAAAATGGTGTTCAATACTTTTAGGACAACTTTGAAAGGTTTTTATCTTCAGATGTTGACTACTGAACTTAATATATCCAAAGAGAGATCTTTTACCATAGGCAGTGAGCGGCTAAAGGGGATGTCGGACGCCAGGCAGCTCAATCAATTAGGCAGATCCAAGGAGAGGCTGAGCTCCTCATAACGCGTTTCCCAGTACAGCAGCTTGATTAAAACCCGATCCTCCGCAGATTAAAGCACAGACACAGGGCTCAGCACACCTCCGCTCTCGGGCCCAGCAGGAGCTTTATGGGGATGTACGGCTTCAGACGCACCGGGGGCCGCTGATAGCAGATAAAGCGCTTTCGGAAGGGCAGATTATGACCTCGGATCGGACATTAAAGGATTCCGCTCGGGGTGTCACGTATGGATGTTGTAAACTCGACCACTGGCGGGACAACGGTGCTAATTGCATCACGATTATTAAAGTAGCAGTTCCAGCAGCTACATTTCTACATATTTTTTTTTTTTGCAAAAACAACTAAGGCAAGAATGAAAAGAAAGAAAAAAAAAGAAAGTGAATAAAAACCAAATGACTAAATAATTTGGCTATACTTTTTGTATCTGACTTTCTTTCTGCAAAAAAAAAAAAAAAAAAAAAAAACGTTTATGGCTAGTAATGACAGATAAACAATTAATAAATTTTCTTTAGTAATGGTGGTTCATTCCGCTGTGGCGAGCCCAGATAAATAAAGGAACTAAGCCGAAGAAAAATAAAGGAATTTTTTGGAATTAGTTTAAATCTTTCTTTCTCCATTTATTTCCACGAATTATTTTATGTAGTAATTTTTTTATGAATAAGAATTGATTATTATAGAATCTCAGTGTTAAGCGGCATTGAAACAATTTTGTAAAAGCCCTAGGCTAGAAAATAAAGATGAAATGAAAATGTCCGCAAATACGTTTCAAGATTAATTTGGATTAATTAAACTTTTATCACCACACGAGGGTAACTTTTGCATATCTAATCATCTTATCCGAATCATCTAACTTACCCGAAGAAGCAATTTTGTTTCCCATGAAACGAAACAATCAGCGATCAGCTCTTCCTTCCTACTCTTAATCTGCAAATTATTTAGAAAATCTGAAGATTCCTTTATCATAATAAATAAACATTTTCTGGTTTATACAATCCAAATAAGCTTTTGAGGATATGTATTCCAGTAAATGACCTTTATTTATTTTGGAGTGAAGGGTCATTTGCAAGTAAAACTCGGCTCACTCGTTGTTGCCCAGTCACCCTTTAAAGGAAGTTCACCCTAAAATGCAAATGTACTCACTATTTACTCGCCCTTAAGTGGTTCCAAATTAACCTTTAAGCGTTTCTTTCTTCTGCTGAACACATATTAAAATATTTGGGTAATATTTTACAACAAGGTTGTATTAGGTATTGTATTTACAAACATGAACAAGTCATTTATTACAGTAGAAAAGAAAATAGAAAAGAAAGTGTTCATTTGATTTATTTCCGTCTTCCAGGTGAGACATTTAACCCGAGGTCCTAACTCTCCCTTGTCCTTAAAAATCCCATGGCATTTCTCGTAAAGAGTAGGGGTGTATTTTTCACTGGTACTCACTTGACCTTGAAGGGTCCACATGGTACCTCAAAAGTTTATATTAGTACCTATAAATATTTAAGAGAAACCCTTTAGTAATTTTTAGGTACTAATATGTATCCTTGAGCTATCAATATGGACCTTTTAGGTTAAAATTTATACCTTTCAAAAAGGTACCACCCCAGTGACAGCAGTTTATTTCTGAGAGTATGCATTTTTATTTACTATACTCTCAAAATAATTACGCAAATCTTAAGCTAAATATAGCTATATAAAATAGCTAAAAATGTCTGCAGATTCTGTCAGGCCCTACCAATTGGGTATAACTTTACATGGACAGGAAAATAAAGACCGGTTTAAAATGATTTAAAACCTACAACACAATATTTCAGTGGATTTAAGACTTTTAAGGCCTAAAATAGTTTTTTTTTTTTAAACGCTGCTGATACCCTGATATATTTAAAGAAAACAATCAACATAGTGTTTTATGTGTAGTGTAAGATGTACTCTTTAAATCCACATAAACACTGTTCATTGTTCACAACAACACTCATTCACAACAGAACAATATCAGTCAATGACTTAAGAAAATGAACAGAACCAAACATGCCACTGGACATTAAAAATGGTGTATTTACAAAAGTATTAAAACAAGGAATTCCTCAGATGTCTGGAAGATTTAAGAGTCAACACCAGCCTACAGTCTCATCCAGGACATTTAGAAACTTAAAAAAAACAATGTTTGTTTCTTTAAAAAAAAAGCATTTGCTAACTTTTTTATATATATAATAATCAGAATGAGAAATCCTGAGAAATTACAAATGTTGAACACAAAGATTCCACCAGCACATCAATTCTTAGGGTTACACAGAAATGTTTTTTTTTTCCCAAAAAGGACATTCTTAATAATAAAATAATATAAACAGGTATCCACCTGAGACCCAAATATATGTTAAAAACAGGCCAGCACAAAAAAAGGCCAATTGCTTATTCACCTTTTGTTCTTGCGTCTCTTCAAAAATCACATTTCTTTTCACTATACAGCCGCACTGCTTAACATTCTTTTTTTTAAAAATGGTAAGACGCAGTCCACCAAAATATGTCACATAAAAATTAAAAAGGAGTAACAAAAGATTATAAAAACAGTTAATTAAAAAACTAAAGTAAAACGCAACTGAAGTTTAAAAGTGTTTCCATCGTCCCTCTCTGGAGTCTCTCCGTCTGTCGGGGGGGTAGTTTCTGTTGTGTCCTCCACTGCGGTCATCATGGTGATAGAAATCGCCCCGCTGCCCATCTCGCCGATTCCGCTCATAGTTATTTGCTCCGTTTCCGTGCCGCTGATCTCTGCCCTGATGGTTGTTGTTGTCCTGGGGCGAGTGGCGCTGCCCGCGGTGCCCAGACCAGCCTCCGTCTGCGTTCCCCCGCAGCTGCTGCATGCCCTGCTGGAAGGTTCCGCTGAGCATTTGCAACTGCTGCATCTGAACCTGCCACATGTTGTTCATCTGTTAAAACAAGTAGTGACAATGTTAAGTCTGTTATGAAGCATTTACTGGTCAATAATACGGTCAAGTTTTAAATATTTAGATAAAAATAACATAAAATTATTAATTAAAAATTAGATAAAAAACATTTATAAACAACTGAAGTCAGAATTATATATTTTTATAATTATTAAAAATATAATAAAAATAATTATATATATACATATATATATATATATATATATATATATATATATATATATATATATATATATATATATATATATATATATATATAAATATATAAATATAATAAAAACATTATGGAATATGAATATATAGAAATAACTGTCACGATTTATATATATAATATTATACATATATAAATCGTGACAGGCCTATGTTTAGATATGACAGTGGAACAGACAGCATCTTTATGGTTCATGCAGCAGTAAAGTTGATGTGTTGACTGATCATGAGTGTTAGAGATCAGTGTTCTCACCATGGCCTGTCTTTGCAGAGTGTCTGGTGAAGAGAAAGGCCTCTGCATGTGCTGTGGAGGAGAGTAAGACGGAGAGCCCATCTGCTCTGGGGTTCTGGAAGACCACAACACAAGACTATAAAATAGAAGTTCTACAAAAGACACTTGACAGTGGAAAACACATAACTGTTTAAAAGGTACGATTTTGTATTAAGGGAGTCAAGAGGTTTAAAGTCAGCATGAAACTCAAGTTAAGATTAAAAATAAGTGTTTTATAAAGAGTGAAACTAAATTAGGAATCTTGCTGATATGAAAAATGTAAGAGATTAACGATTTCATGAAATCACAATGTTCACAAGAGACAAGTAAATACCAGGTGTAAATGTGATCACTCTCAGCTGTAGGGATCACTTGAAACAGACACTCAGGTGTAAAGCATATGTACTGAATCACTGCATTTAAAACAAACTTTACCTTCCGCCACGGTGACCCGGTGTATTTGCTGGACTGGGGTTTTGAGAGTTTGCTGGACTTTTGCCTTCTTGATTAATATGACTGCTGCCTGTTAAAACAGACCGGTTTAGATGAAGATTAGTCTGGTCCTTACAGTAGTCAAAATATTTCAGAATTTTATTTATGCTAGAAAAACTAAATATATTCAAGTCATTAAAGACATTCAAGTCAAGTTATTTCTCAAATGCAATGAACTGATTCAAAAGGTAAAAATGTCGTTTCAGAGGAAAGGCAAACTGCAAATGTGATTGAAGATTTTTTTTAAGCCATTCTAAATTATTTACACATGAATCACTCAGATGATCACGAAAAAAACAAACAAACAAAAAACATGAAGTACATTTTTAACACCATATTCTTTAATATTGTGAAAAAGCCCAGTCACCAAATCAGCCGGCATGAGGGTATGCTGAAATGTTGAACAGTGACAACCCTTAGAAAACACAAAATAAATCAACGCAATAAGGAAAGTCCTACCGGTTTTGAACTTTATGTTGAGCTGTCGTCCATGCAGACGGATTCCATTCAGCAAGTTCAAGGCATAGGGCACTGACACTTCATGCTTGAAGTTTACAAATGCAAACAGTTTTGACTTTCCTTCATTGTCTTTAGGGATTTTAACCTTGATCAATGGCCCAGCCTAGTGGAAAAGGAAATGCATGAATGACCTCTGATGTTGCTTTATATACAAAACAGAAAAGTCCTTTATTTATTAGTTTCTGTGAACTATAAATTGCCTGCAATAATAACAACAACAACAACAACAGCTACTACTACTACTACTACATTTATTATGAAGTAGATTAATAATACATAGTTAAATGTCACCTGACTTTATTTTAATATATATATATATATATATATATATATATATATATATATATATATATATATATATATATATACATATACATATAAGTATATTTGTGGGTTGATACTATTTAAACTGGTCTACACAGACTTTTGTAGATATCAACTTTGAATGTCAACAGTCAAGGGGAAGAGAGAGAAAAAAAAAACCCTGATAACATTTTATTCCAAAAGTAACATGCATATAATTATTTCTGGCTATCTGTATTATTTTGAAGTAGGTATTATGTTTAGAAATAACCTCTGCACCAAAAAAAAACAAGTAAATAATTGAGATGTCAACAAAATGATACACAGTTAAACCTTTGCACGGTGTAACCATATGGCAACATGATGCTTATGGTCATTTCCATAAGTTTCTTTTAGACCAACATTTTTTTTTTTTGTTAGAAAGAAAAGACCTTAGTTTAGCCAATGATGTGCTTTGGTTAAATCACATGACATGCTGTGCTTTTCTGTGACACGATTTCTGACTGGTGTTTATTGTTAGTTGCTAAATGCAAATGTAAACATCAATAGAAACAAAGGATCAAATTATGTCAGATCCACTAAAAAATCTGAAACATCACCTCCAGTACGTTATGATGACATATTCACAATTTAATTTTTTTAAATCAAATTTTTTTGTATATCGATCAAATGTATGTGTTACCAAATGGCAACACTGCAATTGTGGATCCTGCAATATTGCAATAAGTTAGCTAGCTAGCAAGGTCGGCTGTGAACTTTTAAGTTGTCACAATAACAAAATGAAAGCTAGTAATATAATGTTGAATAGTCATATGTTAATGGCATTTGAATTATGGACAAAATCAATACTTCTTTTGAATAGATATCAATACAGGGAACATTGTTATAGCGAGCACCACTATGTTCTATGGTAAGTGAAGCAAGAAAAGGACAGAACCGGCTCTTCCTGCAGATAAAACATTTGAAAGAGACAGTCCAGAGAAGTTAGCTCAGAGGCAGATAAGACAGGTGTAGTAGAGTGTATATAGTATAATATATAAACATTGTTAGCTAGTAGCTACATTATTCTGATGCATCTGGATATACTAGACTTATTATTTATTTGTTATAATATTGACTGGAGAAAATATTTATATTTACTTAATGTTGTATATATGATAATACACATTTTGTTTTATTATGTTTTTAATAATATTCAGCTAAAAAGAATGGAATGAATGAAAGCTGTTGGAAAAGCATGTATAAGGTGTTATTTCTAAGTTCTGTGTTAAAGCACATTATGCTGCAACACCAATGAAATCATTTCAAACAACAAAATTATTCATTATAAGGAAAGTTTTAAATTTGAAATTTCTAAGTTAGATCTACTGTTGGACGTTGCTGCCATATGACAACATATCATAAAGTACCTAAACAAATAAATTCCAATATTTTTTTAAAAACACTTCAAGTTCAGCCATTTTAGTCTTTTTTTATATAGATTTATCATAATACGTGCAGTAGAGGGTTAAAATTCCCCTGACAACATTATTCCAAAATACTTTGAGATATATTTATTGGCTGATTATATGATTTTACTATTAAGAATTTGCAAACAATACTTTTCTGAAATTATATTATTAAGGAGAAAGGCTGAATGTGCGAATATAAAACCAACTTCACCTTAATAAATCATATAATCAGCCAATAAAAACAACATTGTTCAATCGAGGTAAAGTAAGTTTTATATTCACACATTCGTTCATTTCGAAGTCTCCATATTGTTTACCATGTTACTTTGAATATTCGATTCGAATTAGCATGCAAGTGTGACTTGAAAACAACAACACTGTTTATTAAACTGAAAAATGTTGTACTTTGATACTCATTAGCTGCTAATATGATTTCGCTATTTAGAGTTTGCAAATAATACTTTTATGAAATTATATTATTAAGGGGAAAGTCTGAATGTGCGAATATAAAACCAACTTTATCTCTATCTCTGTTCACAGCCAATGAAACAGTGCTAATGTTGTTTTGAAGTCAAACTTGCATGTGATTTTAGTCCGAATATTCAAAGTACCATGCTGTCACTGAACGAATGTGTGAATATAAAACCAATTTTAACTCAATGATTTTGTTCTGATGTTCTTGTATTGTCAGTTCGAGCAATAAAATGATTATTTAGCAGTGAAATTCGTTGACATCTATTAAATTAACTGCCAAAAGAAAAATACAATCCTGTTGCATATGAATGACTAGAGTTGAAGTAAATTCGGATATTAATGTTAATATTAGAAGTCCAACAATGTAACATAGAGGTAAAGTTGGCTTTATATTCGCACTTTCCCCTTAATAATATAATTCATAAAAATATTACTTGCAAACTCTAAATAGCGAAATCAAATTAGCAGCCAATGACTATCAAAGCACAACAGTGTTCACAGTCAAGTCACACCTGCATGCTAATTACGATCGAATTTTCAAAGTAACATAGTAAACAATATACAGACTTCTAAATGAACGAATGTGCGAATATAAAACCAATTTTACCTCTATCAATAAAACTGTTGAACTGTTAACACGTAACGTTAACCAGATGCTAAATTCAAGAAATAACACAAACATGTGCTGCATGGAAACATTAGATTCGTATTCTAAAATAACACCAAACATACTACATTATTATCAAACAAACATCCATTGAGATACAATATAAATGAATTGTTTGTAAATCGAGCTGAAACAAACAACATCCAGGCCTTCAGTAGTATTAGCACAGGCAAGCTAACGTACTCAACTGACGCTAACACGCTTACCTGTAAAAACAGCTCGAATATAACTTCTTCTGTGACTTGGGGGTCCAAGTTCCCAACAAACAGAGTCCGGTCAGCCTCGTCGGCTATTCCCATTTTTAAAACAATTAATAATCCAGTCGGTTAATCGCGTCAACTCTGCTAGTTAGCTTAAATGTATGACCATCCCGTCTGTCTTTAAAACGCCTTTACCGTATGTGAGAAATAACTGTCGTGATGCACAGTCGCTTCACGACACAAATGTACAGTTCCTGTGAAGACCACGCGGAGGCGACGTTTTACACATTAAACTCTGCTTTTTTTTTATTTAAGCCTACAAGGCAGGGGTAAACAAGTAATAAGGGGTCATATCGTGTATGAGCTTTCGAGATGGACGTCAAAACCAAAACTAGAGAAAAGGTAAATAATACATGGCGACAATGCAGGCTAAACACTGTTCTTAGTGCGCAATATTAATATGCTGGTCGATGTGACTGTTCACAAGTGTTTTCCTCCCAGTTTAAAAGAAAGAAACCTTGCTAAACAATTTAAGTATTTACAATTTAAAATGTTAATTCTAGCTCACTTTATAAATCTATGTAGATTTTGGTCGCAAAGCATGTTTTAAAACACCAAACTGCAGTTTTTATTCTATATTCTGAAAATATATTTACTAAGAGAAATGTTCTTACGTAATTTGCGTGATTATATATTGTCAGGGCCTGATTTAGTGATTTTGGGGCCCTAAGCAATTCGAGCCATGGGAACCATAAGTCTTACAGTAATACACACTTTGTATTTGTATTTATATATTTGTTTATTTAGCTGTCTTTTTATATCACTGTCTTCCTTTCCATATTTTTATCATAACGCAATCTCTACATTTTTAATGATTTGTTTGCCTAAATCAGTTTACAACTAAAAATAATAAATAAACTATGTGGTTTTTAAAACTTCATTTTAATCTGATTTGACTGCTGGACAGGCGGCATGGTGGTGCAGTGGTTATCACCTTCACCTCACAGCAAGAAAGTCGCTGTGCTCGCTGTGCTCCGATTTTCACCACAGTTCAAACACATGCTCTGTAGGTGAATTGAATAAAATTGTCCGTAGTGTATGAGTGTAAGAATGAGTGTGTATTGGTGTTTCCCAGTCCCAGTTGCAACTGGAAGGGCATCCGCTGTGTAAAATATATGCTATATAATTTGGCAGGTTTATTCCGCTGTGGTGACCCCTGATTAATAAAGGGACTAAGCTGAAGGAAAATGAATGAATGAGTGATTGCTGGACTAATCCATGATTGGGGGTGGGGGGGACACAATTGCACAGATGCATTCATTCATTCATTTTCTTTTCGGCTTACTCCCTTTATTAATCTTGGGTCGCCACAGCGGAATGAACCGCCAACTTATCCAGCATCTGTTTTACGCAGCGGATGCCTATCCAGCCACAACCCATCACTTGGAAACATTCAAACACACACTACAGACAATTTAGCTTACCCAATTCACCTGTACCACATGTCTTTGGACTGTGGGGGAAACAGAAGGCACAGAAGGCTCGAATCAGTGACCCTCTTGCTGTGAGGCGACAGCACTACCTACTGCGCCTCTCAATTGCACAGATGTAATAATCTGTATTTGTTAGACCTTTATCCTACAAAATAGGATAGAAAATTACATTATATATATATATATATAGTTTATAGAAACTCCTAGGTATTTATTGTGGGCCCCCAGACAACCCTAAGCGGCTGCTTACCTCACTTATTGGTTAAATCCACGCCTGTATATTGCATTTTATTGTTAAAAAAAAAGATACTGTCTATTTATTTTCTGGCCCGTTCACAGTATTTTCATTTCAATTACAAGTGATAAAAACTGCCACAGATTACACAAATATCCTTTATATATCAAATAATAACCAATAATAAAACACCATGTATATAAAATAATAACCCAGTATATGTGAACCTGATTTCATCCATTGTTCAGATTCTTGTTGTATAAATTTGTTGTATAAATTATGTATTATTATAACATAATACACATTAGTGTTTACATATATCATTTGCATATATATATATATATATATATATATATATATATATATATATATATATATATATATATATATATATATATATATATATATATATATATATATATATATATATATATATATCAGATTACTTATTTAAAATGAGCTGAAACAACATTTGAGATTAACTTCATTTTTTTATGTTCAATCCTCTTATTTGTTAATGGTTAACTTAACCGACTTAAGATCGGATAACATGAATTAATTCATGAAATTAAATCAATCAACTGAGGAAGTACAGCACAATGTAAACTATTGTTATTATATATTAATTTTCTGTTTAGCTTAGTCTCTTTATTAATCAGGGGTCGCCACAGCGGAAGGCTCGAACCAGCGACCTTCTTGCTGTTAGGGGACAGCACCACCCACTGCATCACCATTATTATTATTATTATTATTATTATTATTATTATTATTATTATTATTATTATTATTGAGTGGTGTGGTGGCGCATTGGGTAGCGCTGTTTGCAGCTGGAAGGGCATCTGCTGCATAGAACATAAGCTGGAAAAGTTGCTGGTTCATTCCACAGTGGCGATCCCTGATTAATAAAGGGACTAAGCCAAAATGAATAAATAAATAATAATTATTATTATTTTTATTGCTTACCCTATTCATCTGCAGTGCTTTAAAGAGATAAATAAATCATCCCTCAGACTCATCACTCACCTTTAGTGCAGTGAAAATTAGTACAAATCTGAAAATCAATGTAGATTCATTCAGATGCCCTCGGCTTCGCTATGTGCTCCGATTAGATGAATTAAAATTGTAATGATTAACGATTTCTCAGTCAGACCTCAGGAACTCAGACAGAAGCTGCAGTTGTCGATGTTGAGGAGATAATGTTGTGCCGATAACGGTTGATAAACAGCATGGTTTAGCTTACTGTTGTTGGCTTATTTGTCTCTGCTGCTTCATCAGGCCTGTGACTCACTGAAAGCAATAATAAGTTGGAGGCTTCAGTCTTCAACATGCTATGCAATTATTACTTTAAAATAAAAGTAGAGATAAACTGTGAACTAAGTACCAAACATAAAATCCAGTGATTTATACAGGTCATTCTTACATCATCATGAAATGAGATAACCATATATGACTTTAATGCTTGGTCAGAATATGGCCCTGGAAAGCATAAAGCATCAATGTGAGCTTCATAAAAAATATTAACGTTAAATTAAAGAGTCCAGCAATAAAATTTAGTTGAACTGTTAACACACAACCTGATGCTTAATAAATCAAAAAGCAAAGCCATGTGCTGTATGAAAATATTACTTTCATATTTTAAAATAACACCAAACATAACATATTGGGTGAAGCAGTGGCGCAGTAGGTAGTGCTGTTGCCTCACAGCAAGAAGGTCGCTAGGTGGCTGGTTCGATCTCCAGCTCAGTTGGCGTTTCTGTGTGGAGTTTGCATGTTCTCCCTGCGTGGGTTTCCTCTGGGTGCTCTGGTTTCCCCCACAGACCAAAGGCATGCAGTACAGGTGAATTGGGTAGGCTAAATTGTCCGTAGTGTGTGAATGTGTGTGTGGATGTTCCCCAGAGATGGGTTGTGGTTGGAAGGGCATCTGCTGCATAGAACAGATGCTGGAAAAATTGGCGGTTCATTCCACTGTGGCGACCCCAGATTAATATAGGGATTAAACCAAAAAGAGAATGAATGAATGTATGAATATACATATTGTGTTGAGAAACATTATGAATGAATTATTTGTAAATCCACCTGAAACTAACAACAATCAGGCATTCAGTGGTATTCGCACTAGCAAGCTAACGCGATCAATGACGCTAACACGCTCACCCATCAAAACAGCTCAATTGTAACTTCTTTTGTGTCTTGGGGGTCCAATATGGCCCTGCGAAGCCTAAAATATCAATGGGAGCTTGATATAAAATGCTGTAAATTGTCATGAAGACAACAATACAATGAGATCTTAGCATTTACGTTTCTTGGATAGTTTGCATGTTCTCCCTGTGTTCACGTGGGTTTTCTCTGGGTGCCCCCCACAGTCCAAAGACATGCAGAACAGGTGAATTGGGTAGGCTAAATTGTCTGTTGTGGATGGGTGTGAATGAGTGTGTGTGGATGTTTCCCAGAGATGGATTGCGGCTGGAAGGGCATCCACTGCGTAAAAACGTGCTGGATAAGTTGGCGGTTCATTCTGCTGTGGCGACCTCGGATTAATAAAGGGACTAAGCAGAAAATAAAATTAATGAACAAACACAACACTGGACATAAGAGCTATTTTATAAAACCTAAAACTGCATCACAGCAATAGTTATTTAATGCTGTTATCTAAAATTATCTTAAATATTTTTTATTGTTACTCTAAACTTTCATGTGTCCTCTGGGGACAGACCATAGACTGCAGTTGATCTTTGTCTTTTACCTTACTTTGGTCAATTTATTAATGTGTAGTTATATGTTCCAACTGTAGGTGGCAGTGTTCGTCCTCAAATCTCTCATTGTGTTCAATATAACGCAACAAACTCCAGAAGCATAAAAATATACTCATGTTGAGCCAAAGTATAGCCTATTTGATAAATCTCAGAGAGAAAAAACAAGAGAGAGCCTGAGTAAAATACAATATCACAAAGGAGATATTCTTTCTATAGTTTCTTCTCGTCCTGTTCTTGTTCCTCCGTCCTGAGGCGAGGCTTTGTGCAGAAATATCATAGTGAAATTCACAGTTTGGTCTTCGCAGTGTGGCAGGGAAGTGCTGAAATCATTTTGCCTCAGTCACGACTTTTAGAGGAAGTGCTAAAAAGCGAATTTAGTGGATTTAAATGAAAAGAGTTTGGACTGTAGTCTTACAAGTGCTCATGTTAGCCTCGGGCAAAGAAGAATTAATGCTAGTGTGTTTAATTGATGTGTCGTGACCTGTCTTGTTGCAACATGTCAACATGCTATAAATTAGCATAATGCTTTCCTTTACAGTCAAAAAGAAATGTACTTTATGTCAGTCTTATTTTAATCCTAGCCTGAAATTATGAGAATATACATGTAGGAAAGCATATGTGGTGGAATGAAGTGCTATAGCGGTCCTAGTAAAGGTTTAGAGACAATTTATGTTACAACATTGACTGTATAAGAAAATGAATTGGCGTAAGATTGCATCGAAAAGGCTGTAAAAATGTCATGTGATGCTCCTTAAAACACGTTTTATTATTATTAGTAGCTATTTAATATTATAAATTATTATATTATATTATATTATTAATTTTATTGTCAGCTTAGTCCCTTTATTAATCTGGGGTCGCCACAGCGGAATGAACTGCCAACTTATCCAGCTGCAACCCATCTCTGGGAAACATCCACAAACACTCATTCACACACTACAGACAATTTAGCCTACCCAATTCACCTGTACCGCATGTCTTTGGACTGTGGGAGAAACCAGAGCACTCGGAGGAAACCCACGCGAATGCAGGGAGAACATGCAAATTCCACACAGAAACGCCAACTGAGCAGAGGATCGAACCAGCGACACAGCGACCTTCTTTCAGTGAGGCAACAGCACTACCTACTGCGCCACTGCTTTGCCTCATATTATATTATATTATATTATATTATATTATATTATATTATATTATATTATATTATATTATATTATATTATATTATAATATATTAAATTATTCATTGATTCTTTTTTTAGTTTAACACCTTTATTAATCCGGGGTCGCCACAGCGGAATGAACCGCCAACTTATCCAGCAAGTTTTTATGCAGCGGATGCCCGTTCAGCAGCAAACCCATCTCTATGAAACATTATTATTATTATATTATTATTTTATATTATTATTATTATTATTATTATTATTATTATTATTGTTATTATATTTTTATTATAATATTATGATTCTTATTTTATATTATTATTACTATTATTATATTATTTTATTTTATATTATTATTATTATATTATTATATTATTATTATTATTATTTTATATTGTTATAATTATTATTATATTTTATTATTATTATTATTATATTATTTATTGTCGCTTGTGTTTAAAATATAAACACTTGTCTTCATTTTTGAATTTCTTTGAGAATCCACGTTTTCCAAAACCATACAAAGGGTCAATTTCTAAATAACTTGGCATTTGTTTCGAACTAGCTTCTTAAAAGATTTTTCTTTACTGCACACACTCTTGTTTTCCTTCACTCAAATGCTAAAGAGCATGAGCACAGAATACTTCTAGTTTGTTTATATTAAGGGGGCACTTAAGCGTATTGAATTCCTGATTAAAATGTGTCCAAGGCAGCCCTAGGCGGACTGAAATGTCAACTGTTACACTTAACATGATTAAGACATGCACTCTGGCATCCGCGTCTCTATAATATTACAGCGTATTTTACCCAGCCGGCATAATTTTATCAGCACCGAGGAACGTGATGGTGGGGGTTTATCGCTTTGGGCGAGGTTGGCATGGGTGACACCATGAAAAAAAAGCAAGTGTGGCTGTGGAGATTCCCAGATCTAGGCCATCATCTACGTCACATTCACCCTCTTCACTAACCTTGGGGAAAAACACCAGTATGCCCATGATCATTCGCTGGTGGCTTCAACCTCTGTCCCAGTTTCCTTCACTCTCCAGCACAATTTGCTTTTGACTCATCACGTTCATAATTCATGTGGAATGAAGTGATGTAGGATCATTAAATGCACATGAATATTTGCGCGATGAAACCTCAATCGCACCGGCCGCTGGCACTTTCTGCCCTCCCGGTTGAATGGCTAGCTGAGAATATCTTGAAACGAGCTCACGGCTTTTCTCCGCTTGGGAGAGATCGCTTTTTTTAATGCCCCTGAGGTGTCACGGGATTCACAAAGATCAATCTTGCTTAATGCATCGGTTGGGGAATGCATCTGCTCTCCGCTGCTGCATTGTAAGCGAATGCCTGCAATTATTGATGGATCTGCAGAGTGCATGGATACATGTAAGGGATATTAAAAGCCGAGCGATAGGCCGAATGCGGCACATGACATAAACTATGCAGATGTCTGATATGGAGGTCTCGACTGGAACAGACACCGGGCCTGTCGTAGCTGTGAAATGGCTGCCAGACTGAGATGAAATGTCCTGAAGAGAAGCGAAAATACAAATCCTATCAGTGCGCAGACTGAAACACTGATGTCATGTACTGTTTGCAGTGTGCGGGTCATAAAGGGGGCCAAAGGCAAAGGACTTTGTCCTACAGATGGATTGGAGGAAGTCTAGTTATTCAGTTTGACTGTGTTTTTTCCAGAATTTGTGCCTTTGTGAGAAACTGCAGATGGCAACACAGGCTCTTTGGAATTATGTGCCCAGGAATACTTTCTGAGAACTGAGAAATATGTACTGATGGCTACGTCTTGCAGTTTTTGTTTTCCACTAGATCCACTAGAGCAGGGGTGGCCAACCCTGTTCCTGGAGAGCCACCTTCCTGCAGATTTCAGTTGCAACCCATATCAAACGCACCTGCCTGTAATTATCATGTGGTGTTCAGGTCCTAATTAATTGGTTCAGGTGTGTTTGATATGGGTAGGAACTGAAATCTGCAGGAAGGTGGCTCTCCAGGAACAGGGTTGGCCACCCCTGCACTAGAGCATGGGTTCCCAAAATTTTCAGCTTTCGACCCCAACAAACATTCCAGTGACTCGTGACCCCCACTATCCCCCGAGGTGGTTATAAACATACAAACAGTGCACACAACGGTGAACACACACCAATAGAAACTATTTTAATGAGTGTAACACCGCCGGTCCTACGCCACCCAATCCGCTCCGAGTTAGTATCGAACCGGCGACATTCCGCATGGGAGTCAGTTGATCTAGCAAGGAGGCTAAAGAACATGGCCTCTAGCATTCGTCACTAGAGCACCTTTAGAGGTCAGAGGAGTGAGGTTTACCTGCACAGCACTTACTAGCTGGCCTCCGTTACACTCACCCCCCTAAACTTCACTCCCATACGGGTCACAGCACCAATTTAACCCCACCAGTCCTACGCCACCCAACCCGCTCCGAGCTAGTATCGAACCGGCGTCCTTCCGCATTGGAGTCAGTTGCTCTACCAAGGAGAGCCCCTTCAGAGGTCAGAGGAGTGAGGTTTACCTGCACAGCACTTATTAGCTGGCCTCGGTTCCATGAGCTTATTGACAAGACAAAAAAGTGCAACAGCCTAACAACCATAGAATTATTTTATAGTCGTCATTCGTTTGTTTCATTTAATATTAACCTCACTTAATGAGAATGGTGGGCACAATGTTTACAGCACAAGACTATTCTTGGTTTAATTTCGGAGATCGCCACTTGGAGATCCTACTCTATGTTCAGCCCAGGCCTTTATTTTTAATGTACGTGAGTGCTGTAAAGGTGTCAAAGTTTAACATAACATGCTGCAACTAAACACTATTGTTGTGTCATTAATCTAGCGTAATAACCCCAGGCATCACAATCGAATGGATTTTGTTTTATCTAATATCCATTGGGAGGGTGCTATCGCAAAGCAACCTGTGAGATGAACGCCACTCACTTTACCATTAATCTTGCCAAATAACTGTGCTTATTACTGGGTAACAAGCTGTTATAATACGATGAAAGCATTATGTAAATAATATCTATCTATCTATCTATCTATCTATCTATCTATCTATCTATATATATATATATATATATATATATATATATATATATATATATATATATATATATAAAACATGTAATCAATATAACTTATCTCTAAGACAACAACAAACGCTGCACCGCATCGGATGTCATTCCCTCGCTTCAAATGTTAGTGCATCCATTTTTTTTCTGCAACTTTGCTGCGTGTGCATCCTGAATGTTTACAAGCCAGTAATTTGTCTATATATATTTTATTTTAAGAAACAACATATGCTGGAAAAGTTGGTGGTTCATTCCACTGTGGTGAAAGAAGCAACTAAGCCGAAGGAAAATTATTAAATGAATGATTTTTTAGCACTCTTTCCACCACTGGTGACAACTCAATCAAGACTTTATTCCTTCATTCAGTCACCTAAAAATGAAAATGGTATATTTTAAAATATTGCTTTAATTGAGCTACAGTAGTGCTGTTTAGATCAATATAACAGTGGACTATTCAGTTTCAAACTGAATATATGTTCATGTGAATTTGAGGTAAACAGGATGCAGTTTATAAATGCATGTAGTTCATATATCTTGTCATGTTTAATCAATTAACTTTAGTGACCTGGGATTCAAGAGTACTTAATTCAATTGAATACAGGTAATGCATTCTGTGTAATTGAGTTACAATTCAGTCATTTTTTTGTCAGCGTAATTCAACTCCCCGTGGGATCCAGTGGACAGATTAATTCCAATTTAAACTCATGAATTTAAATCAAGAGTTTCCTGCATATCTACATTTTGGGCTGTATGAAATATAAAGCTATTATACAAGGGATGATGTAACTCACTGCTGCTCAACCACAACATCACAATAATATCTGTATGCCATGTGTCATTTTAAAAGGATAGTTCACCCAAAAATGAAGATTACCTAACTATTTATTCTCTCTCTTGTGGTCAAAATGCTGGTCATTGATAGCCGTTGACTTCTTTTGTAGAAAAATACTGTGGAAGTCAATGAGTACAACCCATCAGCATTTTTCAAAGTTACTTCTTTTGTAAAGAAGGAAACTTAAATAGGTTTTGATCAAGTGAAAGGTGAGTAAATACTGACAAAGATTCTCATTTTTTGGTGAGCTATCCATTCAACAGGTAACATTTGCAAACATTTGGATTTGTAAATATTGCCTAACAATGCCTTTGCCTTAAAAAATAATAATGGCTCTATTTATGCAGAAACAACAAAGAGGTATGGTAACTAAAAACAGTAACAAAGAGATGAGAACCAAAGAAATAACAATACACCCAACCACACAAAGTTATTTGCAAAGTTACGATTTCTTAAAAAAAAGGGGGGTATTTTATCAGTGAGGCCTTTAAAAGTTTTCAACCCAGGCTCATTCTGAATACAAACCCCTATACATTTCTGGAGAGTGCCAAATAGGTGCCAGGGGGTATGTTTTTTGCAGTTTTTGTTTTCACGAATCCACCATAGGCCGCTGTGTATGCTTTTTGAGACCTCAAATTTGTCTGGCAAGTGCCATTCACACCTGATCTTCTCGCATTAATCCACCAGAGGCCGCTGTCGACTGACTGACTGACTGACTGATTGACTGACCCACCCTCCTCCTTCCCTAAACCCAACCGATAGTGTTTTCAAAAGCACTGATTGACCAGCGCCCAACTCCTTCCCAAAACCCAACCGACTATTTTTTTAAAAGCAATCCAGAAAAAGAAAAGCCCTCGCGGCAGCCTGATTTTTACCACATTTTAACCCTGTTGTTTACTTCATTATTTTATTAAATTTTTTGGCTTTAGTTTTTGTCTTATCTGCCTTCTGGAACCGTTCTTTGCCAGACTCAAACTCTGTTGTCGCGGTCAACTCCGCTCCACGTTAAGTCCAGTGGTGTAGGTGGCAAGCCACTGGTCAAACTGGTGACAGCGGAAAAGCCGTCCATATGGAGGTAAGCAGTCAACTGGTAGTTGAGAAGAGGAATGGCGTCATATTGCCCTGTATCATTTGCTTTAAATACAAAATGCAGCCATGCATACCTCTGGCTACATAAGAGCCTATGTTGGAAGTTTTGGTTTCACAAAAAAAAATTCTGTAAACGTTTCTAAAAAAAAAAAGAAAGAAAGAACCTTATATATTTATATGGCTGTTGTCGGTTTTTTATTGTACTAAAAATACAAATAAAGATCTTATGGTAACACTTTTAAACAGTGGTCCATTGGTTCATGTTAGTTACTAACACAAGCAAGCAATGAACAAAACTTTTATTACAGAATTTATTCAACTTTGTTAACATTAGTTATTGAAAATAAAGTTTTTCATTGTTAGTTTTTGTTAACTCACGTTAATAAACATAGCTTTGGATGTTACGAATAAATTAGTGATTGTTGAACTATGATCAATACTTAGTTCATGTTAATAAGTGGTATTAATTATTGGACTATTATTTTAAAGTGTTACCAAAATTGTATTTTTTTTAATCATACAAAGTCATTGAGTGGAACTTCCCACATACAATATAAATTTTCCCTGTTGGATTAAACACTTTTTTCAACACCGACTCATTATGAAAACATAGCCCTATAGACATTTCTGGAGACCACAAATTATGTAGCCAGAGGTACACATGGCTGCATTTAATTTTTTTAACGAACGCAGCGGGCCGGTATGATGCTGTTTCTTTTTTGCACTTATTAGCTGACCGCTTACCTCGGCTTTTCCCGCTGTAGCCAGTTTGTCCCGTTAGCTGTATGTCTGCGGACTAGAGATGCAAGAGCAGTTGACTAGGGTTCGAGCCTGGTGCAGAACAGTTCCAGAAAACAGATAAGACAAAAACAGAAGCCAAAAAATTAAATAAACAAGTAAATAACAGGGTGAGAATGTTGTAAAACATGGTAAAAACCAGACAAGGGCTTTTCTTTTTCTGCATTGTTTTTGAAAATTGTTGGTTGGGTTTGGTTGGGATTGTTTGGGATTGGTCGGTCAGTCATTCAGTCAATCAAACAGTCAGTCAACAGCGGCCTCTGGTGGATTTACACGAGAACAGCAGGTACGAATGGCACTTGCGAGAGAAATTTGAGCACTTAAAAAGCGTACACAGCGGCCTCTGGTGGATTTGCAAAAACTGTAAAAAACAAAACAAAAAAAACGTACCCCCGTGATGTATTTCGCGGTCTCCAGAAACATCTATAGCGCTACGTTTTCAGAATGAGCCTGGGTTGCTTTTTTTCTAGTTTGAACTGCAGCAGTATTGCATTTCTGTTTTGGCTTTAGGCACAATTACTGTCATGCTAGCTACTCGCTAACAATTGCATCATGGTTGCATATGGTGCTGTGCCAGCTGGCAAAATACACAGATATACTGCAGAACGGTTATCACTGGTACAATCAAACCACATCAGTCTGTCTGAGAAGGTGTTAATTACTTCAGTAAGGCCAGAACGTTTCGTATTTCCTCGGGGAGGCTCTCAAATCATGAATCAAAGAGTTCGAAACGTACAAAACTCACTCCATTAGCTTTAATTCACCCACAGGAGAAACTCTTCCCTCCGCTGTCGTCCTCTATCACCTGGCGAGATGATAGCTTTAGCCAGAGGAGCCAGAATCAAGATGCTTTGTGGGATGGAAGTCGGGTTGTATTAGCCATGCAAGCCTACAGCAGCAATTAACAGGGGGACATTAAGATCAGTGATATCTCATCTCCGATCTCCACCCTCTGCTGGATCCCGGTGCTGCTTTTTTACGCCTCAAATACTTCGGAGGAGATAATGAGTCCTGTCAAACCTCCAGTTTTCACACGAAAGCTCTCTTATAGCATCACGTCAGCAGACAGCCATTGAGGTCAAGTGGAATCAGCAGAGGAATCAGATTGTAGCTGCATGTTTCTTGCGAGCATCTGAGGAGACGGTTGTATTTAGCATGTTCTGGCTGCGCGATTGAGAGTGAAATTGGACATTATGCACCCAAAGGAGAAATCTGACACCACGTTGAGTTTAATCTGGAGGAATTACCATGTTTCTGACTTATTTAATCGCTATGGATTACATTTAGTTTGTCTTTTTATAGTGCCACTGGATCTGAGCTGCATAAAATTAGACTGGAGACAATCAGGAATCAATAAGTGCGCGAGACAAAAATATCTTATATCTCTAGTTTCTGATGTCATCTGCAATGGCATAGGGCAGGACAGGCCAGTTAGGACAATAATAATGTCACAGATAGTAAACTATTTGGTCGCACGTTAAATTAGGTGGCCTTAATAATTAATTAATTAAATTATGTATACATATTAATTAAATTCCTATATTTTCTTTTTTTTTATGAAATATTGCAGTTTTTAATTATATATGATTTGTCTGTGCACATATATTCTATTCATTTTTAATCATTAACATTGTCTCTTCTGTTCTCTTGTAATGTTTAATGGTGTGTAACCTGTCACTCTTATGAGATCTACCAATAGCAAGCCACAATCTACTTCACTAAAAAATCAACGGATAAGTCATTTTATTGTCACAATTATACCTTTTCATTAATTTTCTAAACATGAATTGTGTTTTTTTATTGTCATTCTAAAAATTCCCAACAGTGTCATTCTCATCATACCTCAAGTTATGTATTATGCATAATATCACATTATATGATCTCAATGTTGACAGTAAAAATGACAGTGGTGGAAATATCATTCATTTTCTTTTTCTTTTTTTAATGTATTGCTATAAGACTAACTTTAAAACTAGCATTGCATCCTGCTCGGGGTCTGTCCTAAATACAGAGTTTTACCTCCTGAAACATAAAAAGCAAAATATTAATATAAAAATCAAAAGTGATTCACTAAATAAAGTTTTAGTCCTAAAGCATGCAGATTTATAGGGATCACATGGTCACAGTTGTTTTGTAAAAGTATATTAGAATTCAAAAGTGTGATGTATGGCTTTGTTGTTAGTCCTGGCGCATGTAGTGCGCTTAAAAAATGATGTGCTGCTGTTCAAACTACTTATTTAAAATGAGCTGCAACAACACAATTCTTGAGATTTTGTTGGAACAACTTAATTGTTTTTTGTTCAATCCACTTTTATTTGTTAAGTTAACATAATAAGTCTGTGTAGGGTTAGTGTATATTTTGGTCATTCGATTTTCATTTTAAAAACATTGAAAATGAGCCGTTTTTTGATTTTTGTTTTAAAATTAAAAAACGAAAATTAAAACTTAATGTGTTTTTTGATTTTCGTTTTTGAATTTTAAAACGAAAAAAAAAAATGAATTTTTCGTTTTTCAATTTCGGTTTCTAAAATGAAAATCCAATGACTAAAAGATACACTGACCATGTGATAACATGAATGAATTGTGTGGGGATTTTTTTATTTAATTTTTATTTTTTTTTGCATTGTAGTTGCTACTAATTAAGTTCATTTGTATCCTTACCTGACTCCACATCATGTTAATCCAGGAACTTGAAGATTCTGTCACTATTTACTCACCTTCAAGTGGTTCCAAACCTATATAAGTTTTTTTTTCTTTTTCTGTTCAACATAAATGAAGATATTTTAAAGAATGAACAAATTTTTAGTTTTGAGTGAACTATCCCATTAGAAACAATATTTGACTAATGAGCAAAGCATGGGTGTTGGTATCAATTCGATTTCAGAGTCTTGGTAGAGAAGAGCATCTAGAGCCTCAGGAGTGAGTGATGAAATGAGCAGAAGATTGAAACCTGCATTTAGCCAAGTAATTATAGCAGAAAGCTATTTGTATAGAGCGTTTTACAGAGTGTAAAAGAAGGTCAAAGGATCCTCAATCTTGTTGGCAATGCCTGGCATGTAAATTAATTGCAGGCAGAGGCTTTATGGAATAATTGAATCAAGCAGCCGACTTATATCGGCATAAAATGGCAGAGCTAACCTTCAGATATGAAGTGAATCTCCAGAGACCGTCCTGTTTTCCTCTTTTATTCAGCTATTTCACCTTTTCCTCTCTGCTGTCGAGATAAAGAAAGAGGTGCAGCAGTCCAGCGCTGAGGTCACAGTCGTTTGGAAAGTTACTTTTATTGGTGCTGTATGCACAGTTTTGACTCTTCTAAACCATAATATGTTTGCAGACCAATTATACAGTTTAACCAATTATATTTCAGCATCTGGGGTTGCCTTGGTAGAAAACACAGCTTATTTAATAATAATGATTCTAATAATAAATGTTATATTTGATAGCGTCTTTAAAGGTGAATCTCAAAGCACTTTACACAGAAAAAGCTAAAGAATAAAACTATTTTATTTCAGTCACAAAGGCTGCCTTAATATATGTGAACACAAAACATGTGACCTCCGCAACACAGTATCCTCTATAGATAAACTTCAGTTAGTGCAAAACGCAGCTGCCAGAGTTTTTACCAGGTCTAGAAAATATGATCATGTCACCCCAATTCTATCCTCCTTACACTGGCTGCCTGTTAAGTTCCCTTTTGATTATAAAATATTGTTATAAGTTAATATTGTTCAAACCTTCACTGATGCTCCAGAAAGAAAGAAAGTCAGAATTATTAGCCCCCCTTTGAATTTTTTTTCTTTTTTAAATATTTCCCAAATGATGTTTGACAGAGCAAGGACATTTTTATTAAATATATTTTTATTAAGTATGTCCTACAATATTTTTTCTACTAGAGAAAGTCATATTTGTTTTATTTTGGCTAGAATAAAAGCAGTTATTAATTGTTTAAACACTATTTTAAAGGACAAAATTATTAGCCCCTTTAAGCAATTTTTTTTTTCGATAGAAGTATTTTCATGACTTTCATGTGTTTTATTGTTTGTAGTATTTTTTCTAATTGGGAATTTATATTATGTGTAGATAATGCCTTCCCTTGTAAAAATCCTCAAGACCTATTTATTTATTGATCATGTATTTTAATTAAACAATATTATGAAGATACTGCTTACTAGTTCAGTCTCTTTCCTGCTTTCAGTAATGCAAATTACTTCTTACCTATAAAGCTTTAAATAATCTAGCTCCTGCTTATTCAACCAACCTTCTGTCTCCATACAATCGAACCCGCTCTTTAAGATCTCAAAACTCAGGGCTAGAATAGCAAAGTCTACTAAAGAAGGTTGAGCCTTCTCATTTATGGCTCTTAAACTCTGGAATCGCCTTCCTGATAATGTCCTAGGTTTACACACTCTCTCAGCTCAAAACTAGATTAAAGACCTATCTTTTTAGTAAAGCATACACACAATGTGTGTTCCATGCAGTTGAGTGGGCTTGATAAAAACCTGTTGGACACATTTCTCCTGTCTTAATGCACTAGACATTTTGGTAGAAATACTCATATGCTGTATATGTTTATTTCTATGTTTTGTTTGTAGAAAAAAAGATGTTTTTTATTTTGGAAACAATTCAAATTTTACACACGTAAACATTAGCTGATCAGTTTACAGTTTAAGGCTCCATGTTCAGGCATTCTTATGATCTGTTGGTGTTGTCAATCTGGCAACCCGCATGTGCTTCAAGTCAAAGGATGAGATTCCGGTGGAAAAAAAAAAGCTTTTTGAATTTGGACAGCAGTACCTATTTCAACCACTAGGTGTCAATCCCACATGCTGCACCTTTAAATGTAATATAATGCAATCTTTTGTTATACTTCTTTAAAAAATACTTATTATTCAACAAGTTACCATTTAATTAATAGTAAACCTAGCACAATTTTAAAGAATTAACACAAGATTGTAATATATTTTATAGGGCAAAACAGCATCGAAATCGCAGTGTTTATCTGCAATAGTCACATTGCAGGATCAGATTTATTATTGGAGATTAAAAAATAAAAATATTATTCTTTTTACTGTTAGACTCTCCAGAAAACCATAAATTACTGTTTATTTAACTTTTATATTTGCTTTTTTGTATTTATACACTCACTGGCCCCTTTATTAGGTACACCCTACTAGTACCGAGTTGGCCCCTCTTTTGCCTTCAGAACTGCCTTAATCTTTCTTGGCATAGATTCAACAAAGGTAATGAATATATCTCTCAGAGATTTTGGTCCCTATTGACATGACAGCATCACATTGTTGCTGCAGAATCGTCAGCTGCACATTCATGATCTCCTGTTTCACCCTATTCCAAAGGTGCTCTATTGGATTGATATCTGGTGATTGTGGAGGCCATTTGAGTACCGTGAACTCATTGTCATGTTTAAAAAACCAGTCTGGGATGATAAGAGCTTTATGTTGTGTAATCCTGCTGGAAGTAGCCATTTGTAGATGAGTACACTGTGGTCATAAAGGGATGGACATGGTCCGCAACAATACTCAGGTAGGCTGTGGCTGACACGATTTTTTAATAATATCAGTTGGTACTAATGGGCCCAAAATGTGCCAAGAAAATATCCCCCATGTCATTACACCACCAGCAACAAGGCATTTGTGCCCACAGTACTGCCGCTTACTGGATGTTTTCTCATTGTTAGACTATACTCTGTAAACTCTAGAGATGGTTGTGCGTGAAAATCCCAGCAGTTTCTGAAATACTCAGACCAGCCCACCAAGTCACTTCAATCATCTTTCTTCCCCATTCTGATGCTCTGTTTGAACTGCAGCAGATCGTCTTGACCGTGTCAACATGCCTAAATCCATTGATGCGCTGCCATGTGATTGGCTGATTAAAAATTTGCGTTAACGAACAGTTGGACAGGTGTACCTAATAAAGTGGCCGGTGAGTGCATATGCTTGTTAATTATTATGACTTATGCAAACGCACTCCATAGAAAAAGATTTGATCATCTTCTCAATCAGAGCTACTCAATTCATCTGGTAAAATTATATTCATATCGCAATATACAAACTATTGCAATGTCAGATTTTTCCAACTGTGCATGGGCATTTTTACAGTCGGAAATGAGTTTGTCTTTGCTAATTACGTCTGCATCCATCTGCTTTGATATGTATGTGGATAAATTCAGAAATTGCTTCATCAGCACCAGGAAAGAGTACATGGAGTGTGTAATGACATTTCAGCTAATAGATTGTTAATTAATTGTACACATTGGCATGCTAATTTTAGCCGAAGAGGCATGTTAATCATTTGTAAAGAGGCAATCAGTGCTCGCGATGCTTGCAGTTAAATCATCACATTACTTATTTACTCAGTGTCCTCTAGATCATGAGCTATTGGATGCCAGCGCTCGTGCTGTTTCTGCTTTCCTGATGCGATTCATCACTTGTTGTGAAGTAAATCACTGTAGCATTGTCCGATGTGTGTAGCAAACATTGTTTTAAGACAGATCTTTTTAATCAGTCAATTGACTCTTCAATAGCTTAGTGTTTTTTTAAGGAGTCATCATGTAGTCTCTATTGTCTTGTTTCAGATCACTGTGAGTTTCTTCTGTTGAACACAGAAGAAGATATTTTGCAAACGGTAAGCATTAACGTTCATTTGTTTTACCATGACAGTTAAAGGGTTACGAAACACCAAAACACATGATGGGCCCTATCATATACCCGACTGTAATGTGCAAGATGTGCACAATTTGTTGTTATTTTTAGACCAGCGCAACTAATTTTCACGTTTTGCGTCACACTGTTTAAATAGTACATCCATTTGCACCACTTTGTGGACTCATGGGTGTGCTGGTCTATAAAGGGAGGTGTGTTAAGGCACATTGTTCGTGCGTTGCTATTTTGAGGAACTAACATAGACAACACCATTGACCATCTAAAAGCTGGTCTAAAGTCCAGAGCAGAGCACGTGAGGTATGCTATGCACGTCCAAATGCTTACACATTGCTGAATACACACAGGATGTACAGCAGTACACAATTATGTTTGCATATGAAAACAATTAAAGGATTTAAATGTTACAAAAATTATTATTTTCTACAGTTTATTCATGACAAGCATTTGTGTGATGTTATTATTAATAGCAGTATTATTTATTATATGCATAATTATGTTTGTTTTAATAAAAACAAGTTTAGATTTGTCCACCTGTGGGATTTTAGATTAGCAAAATAAAAACAACTGCAAAAAAGTAGCTCCTGGGACGTATTCGGCGCTCTCCAGAAATGTATACAAGGGTACGTAATCAGAATGAGCCTGGGTTGTGTTTAACAGAGCAAGTAATTTTTCACAATATTTCCTATAGTATTTGTTCTTCTGGATTTCTTCTATAAATATTTTTTGTTTTATTTCGGCTAGAATAAAAGCAGCTTTATTGCTTTATTTATTTAAAATCATTTGAAGGTGAATATTATTAGCCCCCTTAAGCAAAATATATATATATATATGTGTGTGTGTGTATATATATATATATATATATATATATATATATATATATATATATATATATATATATATATATGTGTGTGTGTGTGTGTGTGTGTGTGTGTATATATATATATATATATATATATATATATATATATATATATATATATATATATATATATATATATATATGTGTATATATATATATATATATATATATATATATATATATATATATATATATATATATATATATATGTGTGTGTATATATATATATATATATGTGTGTATATATATATATATATATATATATATATATATATATATATATATATATATATATATATTGACTACAAAAGAAACCACTGCTGTACAATGACTTGCCTAATTATCTTAACTTGCTAAATTAACCTAGTTAAGTCTTCAGTGTCACTTTAAGCTGAATACTGGTATCTTAAAAAAAAAAAAATTATGTACTGTCTTCATGGCAAAGATAAAATAAATCAGTTATTAGAAATGAGTTGGACATGTGTTGAAAAAAATATTCTCTCCGTTAAACAAAAAT
Organism: Danio rerio; assembly: GCF_052040795.2. NCBI lineage: Eukaryota > Metazoa > Chordata > Actinopteri > Cypriniformes > Danionidae > Danio > Danio rerio. Next base: position 50,628,632 of record NC_141038.1, on the reverse strand, counting down.
TGGGGGAAAAAATAAACAGTGTGGGGCTAATAATTCAGACTGTATATGAAAAGCCAGAGTGGATATTTACAGATAAATCAGATCATCACAGTTGTGCATCCAGTAAATTTCTTATTGAGAAGACAAGTCTGTCGCATTGAAGCCGTTGGCTCTATAATTTTCCAGGAAAGCATGACGTGCGCCTGCCTACCCGACTCTGGCTCGCAGCTAAAATATATAAAACTCACTCAAAATAGCCTTGTGTATCAACGCCCCCTCACACAGGTTCATGGCCTGCCCACAGCCATCATATTTCATCAATCTTTCAGCCACGTATTGACGGGACGTCCACACGCATTTGTCTGATGGGCGTTGTGGCCCTGTGAAATATTAATTTCTGGATTATGGGAGGCGCTGTCCCTAAATGTGAGAGGTGGGATGGTGCCCGGGGTGCTGAAAACACTCGTTCTGTTCATTAACCCAGCAGAGATTATGTTCATAACTAGTACGATGGAACATGTATTGATCTCTTGCATGCTTATAGACTGTTTAGTGCATGAGTATGCCAGCGTTGTCATTCTGACATGCATTCATTGCACACAATGAAGATACTTAATTCAGGACTTTAATGACATGTCTTTTTAATTATGTGCTTTATGAATGACCTCTATATTGGTTTACAGTCTTTTTAGTTTCTTGTAAGGTATTGTTTTATTTTCTTGTGGTGTATCTGGTTCATTTAGCAGTCTGAAACATTATTACCAGAAATTATTCATATGGAGTGTGAATACACAAAAAACAGTACATAGAAAAATATAATCTGAAGTCATTAGTACATATAATAATAATAATAACAATAATAACAATAATAATAATAATAACAATAATAATAATAATAATAATAATAATAATAATAATAATAATTCATTCATTTTCTTGTTGGCTTAGTCCCTTTATTAATCTGGGGTCGCCACAGCGGAATGAACCTCCAACTTAACCAGCAAGCAACCCATCTCTGGGAAACATCCACACACACATTCACACACACACTCATACACTACGAACAATTTAGCCTACCCAAATCACCTTGACCACATGTCTTTGGACTGTGCGAAGGCAGTGAGAACATGCAAACCTCTCACAGAAATGACAACTGAGCCGAGGTTCAAACCAGCGACCTAGCGACCTTCTTGCTGTGAGGCGACAGCACTACCTACTGCGCCACTGCCTCGCCTACTTATTATTAATAATAATACATTTTCAAAAAATAATAAAAATAAAAATAATAATAACAATAACAATAGTAATAGTAATAAATAATAATAGTAGTAGTAGTAGTAATAATAATAATAATAATAATAATAATAATAATAATAATAATAATAATAATAAAACAGATTTTTAAACATTGTCATAGAAATGAACAAAGGTTTTTTCAAATTTGTTTATTTAGCAAACAAAAAATTTCTGGGACTGTCTTCTTTTTTTCAAGAGCACAATAACTTGTTTAGCTTCCAGCAAACATAAAATTAGCAGCAATCTCTCTTGTTTGGTCACATTATTAACACAGCTAACAATATGCTGAAAATTTATATTTAAATGATATTTGTCCACAATTTTCTAAGAAATTTACCAAATGGTTAAAAGAAATTGAAAAATATAAACCTAATTTTTTAAATTTATTTATTTATTTTTTTAACTAAAATTAGGAGTTTATAGTACATAATTATTGAAAATATAATACTGAACTGAAAAAACATCCTGAAATTGCTAGTAAATTTCACTAATGATCCTAAAGCTAGACAAAGAGAGAGAATTGATCATAAAATTTTGAAGTCGACAAAAACATAATGTTTTATAATTAAACATACTCAAGTATTGTTAATAAATTATGTCAAATAATAAAAACGTGAGACGTAGTCCCTTGGACGTTTCTGGAGACCGCGAAATACATCCCGGGAGGTACGTATTTTTGCAGTTTTTGTTTTCGCAAATCTGATGACCGACCGTCTGACTGACTGACTGGCCGGCCGACCAATTGACTGACCCACCCTCCTCCTTCCCTAAACCCAACTAATTTTATCAACAGACACACCCACCCGCTTACTTCCCTAAACCCAACCAACGATTTACAAAAGCCGTCCAGAAAAAGAAAAGCCCTCGTCAGATTTTTACCTCGTTTTCTGATTTTACCTCATTGTCACCCTGATATTTACTTGTTTATTTTATTTACTGAATTTGTTTTTGTCTCACCTGATTCCTGGAACCGCTCTTCCCCAAAACTTGAACCCTGTGGTCATCATCGTGGTCAACTCCTCTCTGGCGTCTCAAGTCAGCCAACGTACACGATGAGCTAAATGGACAGACTGGTTGCAGCGGTAAAGCCCTCCACTCAGTGGTAAGTGGTCAGCTGGCAAGCGCGAAAAGAAACGACGTCATACCGCCTGTAGCATTCGTTTAAAAAAACAAAAGCAGTCATACATACCTCCGGCTACAAAATTCGCATACTCCAGAAACGTCCACAGGACTGCGTTTTCAGAATGAGCCTGTGTTGAGTTTTTTTGTGTGAGAGTATTTTGACCAACACATTTACACATTTTCCCCACTGTTTATTTATGACAAAGTATAAACGGCATATTAAATGCAAAGTAAAACAAGAGATATAAACTATTTATGAGTTTTTGTTGTAAGTAAAATTAGGGCACACTTGGAAGTTGGCTGAGGCTCTTTAGGCTGGCCATAAAACGAATATTAAAACATGGCAATAGAGAGCAAAGCCACGGCCTGTTCCCGTATTCACAGCCAAACTTCTTGATGACAAACAAAAGCGAGTCACGACGGAGTGTTCAGCGAATTAGCATATCCAGACAGCGAATGCAGCTAGGTTATGCAGTGGTTCTGTGTTTCTTATGCAAAAACTGTCGGGAGGTAAATAAATTATGCACATCAATTTGAACGGGGCACATACAGAAGCAAAAAAGAGAGACCGCTGAGAGTAATTAGACCTCAGTGTATGGAGGATGGGGAAATCAGAGGAGGAATTCATAAATCACTTGTTGGATATTACAACTTTACCAAAGGTCTGTGGGATTCATACAGATTTTTTATACATTTTATGGTGAGCGTAACATGCTTAAGGCCTCATATCTGTGAAATGAGATAGCTCTGACTTGCATAAGCAAGTATGGGGGTGTGCGTTTGGGTTCCTGGTTTAGTCGTGTGTAGATTTACAGGAAAAATTGTAACTCACTGTTACGTCCCGACCAGTCTAGGGTTGGTGGGAACAATAGCAAGTGTAAATAAACAAAGAAATAAACTCAAATACTCAATTTAGGATTTCCCCCTTCTCCTGTCCCAACTCACAATAATTACAACGCTGATCAAGTAGTAACAATATTTATTATTTACTTAGACAACAAAGATAGAAGCATCTCTTCGGAAGGGAATCCAGGCCAAAATAACAAAATAATAAACTTGCGGGGAAATAATTCTAACTTACCTGCTCAAATAAAAGTACCCCAAATAAAATTACAGCAAACTTCCCTTTCTCCCTTGCTGCCACAAACCAGGAGAAAACGTTTTAAAGTAAATGGCGATTCCCAACCTACCGCTTCTGTTTCTAACCAAAAATAATATATATATAAATATTTAATCAGAAAAGCCAATAGGTTCAGATTTAACAGAGAGCCGTTTTAGAAAATAATTAAATTAGTAACAGTAGTAATCAGTAACAGAAATCGATCAATTCACACCAAGTCAACCAACAATTTGGGGCAGGAGAATGGAGACGCTCGGAACAACAGTGGCGACGACGACGACGACGGAGATTTACGACCTGCACCGAGCAGAAAGATCTCCCCATTGTTCCTCTCCTCCAGCTTATATACGCTCCCACACGCAACACGGCTGGACCGCAATCAAGCGCAGCTCTAGAGGGAGGGGGAGAGAGAGAGAAAGCTGCGCATGCTCCACAGCGCACAACACAACATCAACTTCAAATGCATAAACAAAACACAAATCTGTATATATATAATATTTATATATATAAAATAAACAAACAAATAATACGTTCTATAACGTAACACTCACAAAACAAACTAGAGCTCTGTTGAAAAGCCTAGCAAGAAGTCTTGATGCGTTGCTTATACCAACTGATGCCTTAACCGTAGGGGTGTAACCCAGGTGTCCTGGCCAAGATCCCTTTATTGGCACTAAACCATCATGGCCTCCCAATCCAACCCGTCCACTAATTTGGCTGTACGACTGTCTGTCCACTTAACCAATAGCTGGTGTGTGTTGAGTGCACTGTGGCTGTTGCCCTCTGGCTGCCGTCGCATCATCCAAGTAGATGCTGCACACTGGTGGTGTTATGGAGAGAATCATCTCATCTCAATACCATGGCTGAGGTGAGTCTCAAAAGTTTAACTAAATAAATGAATAAAATCATCCCTTTTCATTTCATCATTTCATTATTCCTGCTAAGTTATTTTTTTTATTTGACACATAAGAATGTTTATAAATAAAAATGTAAGTTCTTAAAGCACCCGAGTATGCATATCAAACTAACACTACATTCCAGGAGTATCCAATGAGCCTCACATTATGTAGAAGTATTTATAGAAGTAGGCAAAAGTTGCTTCTCCTGTCTAATAGCATGGGATAAGCTGCTATTGCACTATTAGCATGCGCTAATGGGACCCAAAGAGAGAGACCGAGGGCTAATTACACTGTCTGCTCATTAGTGGGCCGTGGGGGTTGGAGCAACAGAAAGTGCTGGTAAATAACAGTAGTTTCAGCCTGGGAGGCGTTGAAGGATGTGTGAGAAATGGGACGCTCTCCAAACCAACAGCTACAGCATTTAGCGGATGTGCCGATCACGCTGTTGATTTCCAAATTGTCAAAACGGCTCACAGGTCTCCAGATGGCTGTTCAGGGGCGAATACATATGATTTGACAACAGAGAAAGTCAGCAAACAGCAGAAATCCTGCAGCATCAACACCTGAAGATATCATTCATGCAGAGATCTTCAGAGTGCGATATTAATTAGGTTTAAATGAAATGTAGAGGAATAATAATGAGCGGGAGAAAAAAAAAAACTCCATTAACATTTAACAAGCGGTAAAATGGCGTAACACAAACAACAGCACCTCTGGGCTAAATACTAAATCAGACCTAATTAAGATGGCGGAAATTATGAATATAAATGAATGCGGAGGCCTTCGGGATGGATGGGAGCATGCACACACTGCCGAACGCACAAACGATCGCAACTTTAGCATCTACACAAAGAAATTAGGAGTGACCCGAACAGGTGCTCATTACAAATGGATGTCAGACACAGCACTAATGAACCTCAGTGGGAGAACTGATGATTTCCAGAACATACAAACAGAGCTTCTCCTTCACTATTAGACAGTGGTTCCCAACCTTTTTATCACCGCAGACCGGTCAACAGTTGTAAATTTTACAACGGACTGGTTGGGGGGTGGAAGGGGCTGCGCTCGTGCATCCAGGTTAATCATAAACAACACAATGCAACTAGCGCATGCGCACTATAGCGGTCTGATTATGTTTCAATCAAGGTTTATATGCATCAAATACATAACATCTGTGCCAAACATCTCAACTGTCGAACATATTAACAATAATATTGCCGGATTAAATGTATGCATTGGCATGTTACAGCCCTAATGAGTATGATTATGTAAAACTTCATATAGATACATATTGCAATGATTTCGGGTACTTAGCGATGCACGCACACACAACGTTATATGCACGATCCTTAAATGCTCTGCTGATTTGGACTCTATAATACCTGTTTTATAACTTTAAACTATCAACAACCACTACGTTCTTCGCGCTCCGTGATGGATTTTGGCATAGACCATTTCACGTGAGATGGCGGGGGTTAGTGGAAGAAACCAAGTCGTGGGAGGAATATTTCTACAGCAATAATGTATGATTTTTTCATGTGGCCCGGTACCAATTGTTCCACGAACCGGTACCGGTCCGCGGCACGGTGGTTGGGGACCATTGCTATAAGACACAAACTGCAGAAGTGTTGTAACAAAATACATTCTTAAAGAGCCCCCGTTGTGGGTTTTTGAAAATGTCCTTTAATGTAGTGTGTAACACAGCTCTAAGTGAAGTGAAGTAACTAGCTAAGGCTTAAATCTGAAAGTGGACAGTTTTTAAAACTATTGATTCATCTAAAAAAAGAGTCGACTCATAGTGGTTAGAATGAATCATCTTCATAACGAGTCTTTAGCCGTTTCGGCGTGACGCGGCTATGAAACATAAGCCCCGCCCAATTGTTGCGCACATAAACCCGGGAAAATTTAAACCTGTGGCCCCGCCCACTAACACAGCAGCAAATACAAACATTCTAAAGTCATCATGAGTCATGAAGATGCTGTGCTTAAATGGATATTATTGAAAGTGTGAGGGAAAGGAGTGCTTTAGCAATCTACAAGCTTACAATGGGCGATTCATTAATTTGTTTGTAACGTTCAGCTTGTTGCACAGAGCGATCGTTTAAGGGCCGTGCGGGAGGTTTGATTTGCATGTGTGTGTTTTTTTCTCAAAGTGACGGCAGCCATGAGCCGCACTCGGAAGTGAAAGTGAAACCTGAGCGCACATCATTTAAACCAGGGCTGTCAAACTCAATTCCTGGAGGGCCGAAGTCCTGCACAGTTTAGTTCCAACCCTGCTCCAACACACTTACCTGTAGGTTTCAAACAAGCCTGAAGGACTCAATTAGGTTGATCAGGTGTGTTTAATTAGGGTTGGAACTAAACTGTGCAGAGCTGCGGCCCTTTTGGAACTGAGTTTGACACCTGTGATTTAAACGATCATAACGCATTTTAGAGTTATGATTACGACAAGCATTTGATATGTTTTTTTTTTCTTTCATAGCAAACACAAAGTGTTGTACATGAAAATAAATGTTTACTGTGTCAGTATAACAACCCAAGCCTATATAGGATGTTGAATTTAATGCAAGAAGGAATCTGATAATGGACAAATTTCCAATTTTACCAGTGAAAACAAATAATCTAATAATGTTGTCAATGACAAATGAAAAGCACAAGTCTTAAACATAATTAATCAACTTTATAATTATGAATAGTTGTATTTTGATGTCATCATTTTACTGTGAATTAACAAACAGGTTATATTGAAAGTGTTCACATTTGTTTTTGTGTCCAATTTGCATTATTACATCCATTTAAAGATGCCATTTAAAGCTCAGACAAAGGTTTTTCGTTGTTGTCATCTTAATCGTCCGCTTTCTTGTAAGCCACACTGGTAAGAAAGCATCTGCCAAACACGCACAAATGTAAATGTCATATTTCCTTTGTAAGCTTTGGAGGAAGCTTGTTTTGGCCATGTGGGAGAGTCTCTGAAGGGAATGTCATTTGGTAGCATTAAGAACAGGATTAACTGTTAAGACCCTTAGGTGGATATTGTGGTGGTTCCCACACAACAACACAAGACTCAAACACACACAAAAATGTCCAAATAAAATGAACATGTTTGTGTTCCTAATGCACATTCTTGGTCATATTGTCAATGTTTCATCAGTGTATGTTTTCTCAGCATTTGCTTCCCTCAAGTCATGAGTTTCGTTCTTCTGTTTGGACACATACGAGTATATTTTGAAGAACGCTGAAAACCTGTAGCCATAGCAGGAAAAACAGATACTCTGTGTCAGTTATTACATGTTTTTAGCTTTCTTCAAAATATCTTCTTTTGCGTCCAAACAAGAAAGACACTCATGAAGGTTGAAACAAGCAAAAGGCTTTCATTTTGTTTGAGATGAACTATGTAATCCTTTAAAAACAACCTGTCATTGGTCCAAAAAGTTGTGTCTGAACCTGAAGAAACCCAGAAATCCGTTAGCGAATAGCACATATACTTTTTGAAAGATGGACTCAAGCAAAACTGAGACATCTTAACAGGCACACAACATCATAAGATGTTAACATTAGATTAGATTCAGGTTGTGATATTAGGCGATCAAAATTAAATGTCTAACCACCATCAAAGAACAATCTTATTTTGACATTTAATAAAAACGTCAAATGACATTGATATTTAGTTGATTTTAGGTTGGAAAGAGACCAAAATCCAATGTCCAGCCGACATCTTACACCAACGTCATATTGACATCAAATAATGAAATATATTTATCAGGGATGGCAAACGAAATTTAACATCTGATAGACGTCATAGTACTAATGTCTACACAAGGTCAAGCTGTAATATCTTTAGACGTTCATATTTGGTTGATTTTAGGTTGGACGTTGGACATTGACATCGGCCTGATGTTGGATTCTGACGTCAACCTGATTTGCATTTCCAAACGAAATGCAACATCTCCACGACCTTGGGGTACAACTTCAATCTGACATCATGTTGACGTCCTGTGCCTGCTGGGATACCATTAAAGCACTACCTGGAAACAACCCAGACTTTATAATTCTTCAAACTGACTAAAAACCAAACATTCACAGAGCTAATGGTTCTCATTGAAAGAGAATTACACATTTTTTGTGTAAAATGCGAAGGAAATATTGTTAATGTGGGTGATGCGGTGGGACGGTATGTAGTGCTGTCACCTAACAGCAAGAATGTCACTGGTTTGAGCCTCGGCTGGGTCAATTAACGTTTCTGTGTGGAGTTTGCATGTTCTCCCTATGTTCACGTGGGTTTCCTCCGGGAGCTCCGGTTTCCCCCACAGTCCAAAGACCTGTGGTACAAGTGAAGTGGGTTGTCTGTTTTGTATGTGTGTGAATGAGTGTGTATGGATGTTTCCCAGAGATAGGTTGCAGCTGGAAGGGCATCCACTGTGTAAAACATATGCTGGACAAGTTGACGGTTCATTCCGCGGTGGCGACCTGAGATTAATAAAGGGCGTAAGCGAAAGGAAAATGAATGAATGAATGAACTTGCTAATGCTTATGATAAAACAAATGCGCCAGACATCAAAATTTTATAATAATTTTTATTAATTTCATCATTTTATTTGCATGAAATCTCATTTTAGGTTACACAGGGACTACAAATATATAATTGTCCAAATTTTTGTAAATTCTTTTTTTTTTCAACCACCAAAAAAAGCTGTTTTCAAGGTTTTTAGTTGTGAAAAAAATCGTGTGAACACCCTGAGCGTGATTATTTCTGTGTGTATGTGTTGTTTACTGATGGAATTGTGAAGTTAGAACATGCATTTTGATAGAACTAGAGTATTAAAATTTATAGTTATTGTTCTTGGCATGAACAGGATTGAGAGACTACATTTTTACACACTGTAGGAGGCAAAATCTTGCGACTCTTGGATTGTACCATAAAGTGCATTTGGAGTTTTACAAGATTGTATGCAAACTACTGTTTAAATTAAAGATAGGGACACTCGGAAACAGCGCACTTGTCATAGTGGCAGAGAGAGAGCTTGTCGCCGTGTGCGATTGATGCTACAGCGCTTTGGTGCAGGGTCTGCTAAAAGCTCTTTGTGAATGTATTTTTAAAGGCTTCCTTACATGTCACACACCTCCCCGCTCTCAGTCCGAGGTAAAGTGCCAGTCGGAATCGCATTAACCAGTCTGACACCAGCCAAAGTTTTGTTGCAACAGTGCGACATCTCCTGAGGTTACACGGGGAGATCCTTCAAGGTGGACTGTGAGTAAATTGCTCGTGGAGAATACAAAGTAATGGTTTACAGCAGGGGAATTAAGTATTGAACACGTCATGCTATTTTTCCTGGGAATGATATCTCTAAAGGAGCTGTTGACATGAGAATTGAATCAAATTTTGGTAAAAATCCAAACAATACAAGAAACATTTCAAGGCAGATGTTTGACCGGCCCATTCTACAGCTTTATTTTCTTTCTCTGAAGTCATTTGAGAATTTTCTTGCCTGTGTTTTGGAGCAGCTATTAAGAATTTATGGTTGCTGAAGAACTTCTAAGAGATTTCAGCCGCTGTCTGGGCTTTCACTGCTTTTATACACCTCCCTTTCTTCATGTGTTTAATACATACTTATTTCATTTTATTACACATAACTTAATTTGTAAACTAATAAGTTTTGTTTTCTTTGCATTTATGGATTTCTTTGGTTATTACCAACATTGGTTAAACATTTTAAGTCAACAGCACCTTTAGAAATAAGTTTTCTGAGGAAAAAAAGTGACCTATTCTCTACTTATTTCCTGGATTTGCACAGGGACTTTTCATTTTTAGTAAGCCAGCTTAAGTGCTTTCGGTGAACTGTCATGCCATTATAAAATCACAGCATTTAAGATCTGTGTTCTTTAAAATCAGTGGTCTTCATTGCCTGATGAAGTTACGATATAAGTTAGGCCAAGACTCAACAGGACCAGACAAGAAGCACTGCATTAATTTCCGTTGTTCTGTGGATCACATCTGTTGCATTTCCCACACCTTTATAACAGTAGTCCTCAACCACTGGGCCGCGGACTGGTACCATTCCGTGAATCATTTGGTACCGGGCCACACAAGAAACCATTAAGTTTTTTTGTTTTATTTATTATCCAAGTCTGAACGGTCTTTTATTTTGAAAAATATTTTATTTTGATGTTTTTTCTCTGTTGCATCTCATCACTTGAGCGCCCAAATTTAACCCACAAGCACCAAACTGAGTAAGAAATAGACGTCTTTGGAAAGTTTATTTGCTAAGGGAAAAAGTCCCAGTGAAGGACCCACAAACTGCCGCAACCCATTTGTCAACAAATCAGGTGAATCCACTATGTCTGTGCAAGAAGATTAACTGCTGGAGATCACAAATGATGGCGGCCTTTTAGGGGTCATTTGCATATTGCGTCTTTTCTAGAGTTCGATCAAGTTTGCCATCTGATTAGTTTCATGTTAAAAATCATTCGAATCATGTGCGCGTCTGGTGTGTGATACTTTAAACTGTCATGTGCGCCGTGTCGCGGCGCCAAGCAGCGCTTCTCAGAATGTTGTGGGACTGCTGTACAGGAGTTATTATTATAGATTATAGATTGTGAAATTTAGCCGTTTTTATTGTAGCGTTTTTTGTTAAAAAGCATGACGGTAAAACACAAACGCGGTTATGAATATATTAAATCATGTGTTTGTTTGTTGTAAAAATTAGTTATAATAACAAATAATACTTATTAGTGGATCTCCTTACTTCCGAGTGTAGCTGGAGCTAGTGTATTCTGGGGAATTTTTCCTACCCCTTGGTTTCGAGTGTGGTCCTAAAAATCTTCATTTGAAGGGGTGTATACCCCTTGCCCTTAGCCCTACGCCTTCAAGCTAAAGAGAATTGGGACGCCACTACCCCTTCACGGGTATGCGGAAAATGAGGGGTAGGGGTAAGGGTAAAGGCTAAGGGGTAGATTTAGGATTGGGCCTTAATGTTTGCTTCATTTTGCTCCATCATATCCACTTCTTCTCAACAGCTGAAGTTTGAGAGCAGGGTAGAGATCTGCATGAGACTAATTTCTTAGTCTTGCCTCCGCCTGCTCCCACAAGGTTCTATTCCACACCTGAACTTAAATTTAGATCTGGTTTCCAAAATCTCAAGTTAAAATTGGAGACTACCAAAAGAGCGAGATAACAGAAAAAAGTGTAGGTCGTGCAAGGATTGTAGACTAAATGTCAGTTTTGTTTGCCCCTTTGACATGAGTGCCACCTTAAACCTGAGGTTCCAGTCTTTTGACTGCTAAAGGGTAAAACTTTAAGGTATTATCACATCGTGCAGGGTAATTTTTCGACATTTGTGTCTGGCGCATGAAAAAGACTCCCGTACATCAGACTTGCCTGATGTGGGTTTCCTAACAGTAAACTGACCGCTTTCTAATGCAAGCTGAAGGACAGCGCATCTTCACTTGGCTCTGCCATGTTGCTTAAGCCTTGTCTGTGGACCGTTATGCAGATGCACACACAGACAAAAAAAGCACATGCAGAAAGCACTGGTCCATGCTCTCATCATGTGCAACAATGGTGAGCATTGGCTGTACCGGTCACAGATTTGCTGCTCCAAAATAAGATCGGGACTTGGGAATGTTATATTGTTAGTCCGCCCACTTCTATTCAAATTACACCACAGTTACCGACCACTACCGTGTTTTATTTGTAAATTTATTTCTGCGCCACAAGAAATCTGGTCGGGTCTTGCGGCTTCCCGTGGTACAGCCGTGGGAATGCAGACCTCCAGAGCAGGGCTTCCCCTGTCATTTCATCTCATGACTATCAATAAATCACTCCCATCCAATCATGATAAAGTCGACTGCGCTGATTAGTTCCCTCCATAATGGCGTAGTAAAGTGAATAAGAGTGGGAATCCCTCACCATCGTCTCTAACTGCTCCACTTTCTGTAATTAATGTGGCGCCATAGTTTCGTCTCTTGCAAAGCTATTTAAAAATTCCCCTTATGATTTCCATTGCACTCCTTCCCTATGTAGAGGTCAAGCATATAGGTATCTGCAACACTTGGAGAATGCTATTTACATTTATTTCACTTGTAGTGTCTTTGAGTAGCTGATAATGGTGTGAATGGCGCTCCTCATAGACCCCGTTTCACCTATTTTCCCTCTCTTTCGGTGACTTGTCTTTGAAAGTGAAGGCCGGCAGCGTTGCAGATGAAACTGGTGTTTAATGTGTGATGTTCAATAAAGCTTCCAGCTGAGCACCAGTCAGGGCTCTGTTTCTCAAACAACACACTCTCAAGCTTTTGTTTCTCTTCATTTCGCATCCGGACTGTTCACTTCTCTGTCTGTTCTGGTTTGATCCAGTTTTCTTTTGACTTTTTTTTTTGTTCTAAGCTGCATGAAAAAGTCTTATACATCCCTCCCAAAGAGCTGTTGTGTTTCTAGAAAAATGTGTTTGCGTGCAACGTGACTTGAGAGAGATGCAAATGTTCCCAATATTTCAGCAGCTGAAAAAAGAAAACACTCTATTGCTATTTCCACACATCATTAAGCTGCACAACCATTTTCAGCTGCGCTAATAACAAAAAAAGGTACCAAATTACCATGTTAGAATGAGTTCTGAAGGGTTGCGTAACGGGGTTTTCTTTGGAGACTGGAGAAATGCCATTTGGCCCTTACAGAGGGAAAATATTCATCAAATCAGAAAATGGTTATTGTGCTTTTGATTAATTAAATGCTCTAATTAAGGATGAGTTTCTTTGATAGACATAAACATATTGTTTATATATGTACTCTACCTGACAAAAGTCTTGTCGCCTGAGCAAAAAGGCCCTGCGCGCCTGAGCAAGCTGAACTGCCGCTCTAGGCAGAGGACGATCATGCCGCCCTCAATCCCAATGTGAAAACGAAAGTGACCGGTTATGTAAATGAAGTGAGGTGTCGCGGACCTCTTTTCCAGCGCACTATGCGCGGATATAATTGAGGACGCGCGGCTGCTGAGGGAGCGAGGGAGGTCTCGCGGACACTGCGCTCTCTATTCTGCCGCCCTATGCACGGATATAACTGAGGACGCGCGGGTGTCGCGGACTTCAATTCTGCCGCCCTATGCGCGGATATAACTGAGAACATGCGGGTGCTGATTGAGGTGTCACTGACGCCGCCCTCTCTATTCTGTCGTCTATGCGCGAATATATTTGAGGACGCGGGTGGTGAGGGAGGTGTCGTGGACATAACTGAGGATGCGGGTGGTAAGGGAGGTGTCGCGGATGCCGCCCTCTCTATACTGCCGCCCTAGGGGGCCGCCTAGTTCGCCTCTATAGACGCGCTGGACTGGGCGCGGCGGCGGCTGGAAAACAATGTTTTAATGCATCACACGTCACTTTAGGAGGAGGCGGGAATTAATTTAGCTAAACTGTGACATGTTCATCTTGCGGAAATATTACCAACGATCCATCAGGTAATGTTTTCTCTCTCTCTTTCTCTCTCTCTCTCTCTCTGTGTGTTGGTAAAGCTCTGTCAACAAATATTTTTTCTCCATTTCCCATAATGCACAGCGCATCGGCCTACGGCAGCTGGATTAGTCCAAAAGCCGCAGTACTTTTTGCGGTTGGGTCTGTTTTAGTTTGGATCATATTCTCACCACAACCGAACTGATCCACGGTTCGTTTAAAACCGTACCGAGACCACCTCTTCAAGCAGGTCTCTTTTTTGGTCCGCTTTTGGTGCGCACTCAAGTACGATTGCTGCATTCACACCTGCCCAAACGAAGAGGGAAAACGAACTCTAGTGCGATTCAACCGAACTAAGTAAGGCAGGTGTGAAAGCACCCTTAAGCTACTGTAGATTCTACAGGACATTATTAACAGTGTATGAGAGTCAATTTACGGTTATTAACTGTATATGTTCAGGAAATATACTGTTAACCAGGCTACAGATGTTTAATGCAGCATTTTACAGCTTTTCACCATTGAATTCATGTACATTTCTCACATATTATTGTGGAAGCTGACTATTTTATGCCTGTTTAATTGATTTCCCAGCTTTAAACGTACTCCAAGTCATCATAGTTCTCTTAGTTGCATATTGAACTGGACAGCGGGTGCTGTGATTGGTCTACAGTGCAGGAAGATGTCATGGTGGGATCTTGTGTGTTAAAGTGGGCTTTAAATGAGAAGACTCCTCATCGGGCACAGATGCTGTATATAGGTTTGTCCCTGCAGTGGGGTGTGGGTATTTTTAACAGTCAAATGTGGGTTGCTGTGTATTTTTTTTCTTCCTCAGGAGAGAGACGAGAGATATATTAATACTCTCCTCCCTGTTTCCTACCTCCGGCCCTGGAGAAAAATAAAACCTCATAGTTTCATCTAGCCTTCTGCCGTGCGTATCGATGGTGTTAGAGGTAGAAATGGTATTTTTATTAAAATTACTGATGCAACACAAACCCAGACCCTGATGTAATGTATTGAGGTCTCGCTGACGGAATCGCATCATCCGTCGAACCAATTTAAATTGATTCCTCTAAAGACCTCTGGGCCTCAGATGCCCACGTTTCCTTATGAACGTGTCGCTGGGCTGCGTCTTACTGCAGAAATGAATATATCTGAGATGAAGGCACATCTGTGCTGGCGATGGGGCCACGAGAAGTCACGCAGCTCTTTTCTCTTTTTGACAAGACCTTTGGCTATACGTGCTTTTGAGTTGAGGTGGACATTTTGAGTTAGGGCTGCACAATATATCATAAAATTATCATTATCGCGATAATAATACATGCATATACAGCTGAAGTCAGAATTATTAGACCTCCTGGGAGTTTTATTTCTTTAAAAAAAAAATCCAAATGATGTTTAACAGTAAGGAATTTTTAAACAGTATTTCTTTAAATATTTTTTCTTCTGGAGAAAGTCTTATTGGTTTTATTTTGGCTAGAATAAAAGCGGGTTAAGCCATTTTAAGGTCAATATGATTAGCCCCCTTAATATTTTTAATTGGGCGAGGCAGTGGCGCAGTAGGTAGTGCTGTCGCCTCACAGCAAGAAGGTTGCTAGTTTGAACCTCGGCTCAGTTGGCGTTTCTGTGTGGAGTTTGCATGTTCTCCCTGCCTTTGCGTGGGTTTCCTTCGGGTGCTCCGGATTTCCCCACAGTCTTAAGACATGGGGTACAGGTGAATTGGGTAAGCTAAATTGTCCATAGTATATGAATGTGTGTGTGGATGTTTCCCAGAGATGGGTTGCGGCTGAAAGGGGATTCGCTGCGACAAAACTTGCTGGACAAGTTGGCGGTTCATTCCGCTGTGGCGACCCCGGATTAATAAAGGGACAAAGCCGACAAGAAAATGAATGAAGGAATATTTTTGATTGTCTACAGAACAAACCATGTTATACAATGACTTGATTACCCTACACTGTAAAAAAAGGTCCCGGTTGCCTTAAAACTAATTTGATTTAGCTTAAAACTTTGAGTCCATTGAACTATTATGTTAAATTGACTTAAAACATCTTGCATAACTTAACATGATTAACTTAGTTTAATAAGTTACAATGAACTAAAAAGGGTGACTCAGCGGCGGAGTAGATAGTGCTGTCACCTCACAGCATGAAGGTCGTTGGTTCGAGCCTCGGCTGGGTCAGTTGACATTTCGGTGTGGAGTTTGCATGTTCTCCCTGCGTTTGCGTGGTTTTCTCTGGGTTCTCTGTTTACGAGTCATGACAGGGCTGGGCCAGTTGGCATGTCTGTGTGGAGTTTGCATGTCCTGATTTCCCCCACAGTTCGAAAGACATGCGCTAAAGGTGTATTGGATGAACTAAATTACCAGTAGTTTATGAGAGTGTGTGTGTGTGTGTGTGTGTGAGTGAATTAGTGTGTATGGGTGTTTTCCAGTACTGGGTTGCGTCTGGAAGGGCATCCACTGAGTAAAATTCTGGAATAGTTGGTGGTTCATTCCGCTGTGGCAAACCCTGATAAATAATGGACTAAGCCAAAGGAAAATGAATGAATAAGGTCATGACAGGTATCTTATATAGGGCGAGGCAGTGGTGCAGTAGGTAGTGCTGTCGCCTCACAGCAAGAAGGTCGCTGGTTCGAACCTCGGCTCAGTTGGCGTTTCTGTGTGGAGTTTGCATGTTCTCCCTCCGGGTACTCCGCTTTCCCCCACTGTCCAAAGACATGCGTTACAGGTGAATTGGGTAGGCTAAATTGTCTGTAGTGTATGAGTGTGTGTGTGAACGTGTGTGTGGATGTTTCCCAGAGATGGGTTGCAGCTGGAAGGGCATCCGCTGCGTAAAAACTTGCTGGAGAAGTTTGTGGTTTATTCCGCTGTGGCGACCCCGGATTAATAAAGGGACTAAGCCGACAAGAAAATGAATGAATGAATGGAGAGAATACAGTTTTTACATCCAAAATGTGTTTAATTGCGGCCCTGTATGAAAGCTTCCCACACACAAATAAATAACTTCTATAAATAAAGGGACAAAATCTCTGCCTTCAGTTGCTTCATATGTTGTCTTATCTTTCATAATTCATTGAAGAAGACACAAGCAAGCATGTCTGGGCTGTTTGTTTTCCCTAAAGGAGACAATTAAATTATATCTCAACAGACAGGAAGTGTCTACTGTCTTGCTCGCTTTGGCATTTCGAAGCCATTAAACAATTACTTGCCTGCATAAATTAATCTGAGGAACAGCAATATTCTACTACTACAAACAAACAATTTAAAGAGGACCTGTTATGCAAAAATCACTTATAAACACATTTGTGTGGTAGCAGTGTGTGATTATAGCCAGCCTGTCATGTTAAAAATTTATTAATTCTATTTTTTATTATCACACTTGATAAAACAGTCTGCAGAAACACTTTGATTGACATTCTCCCTCTGTACGTGTCATCAGAAAGGGGAAAGTCCCGCCCATAAGTGACAATAGGTGCGTTCGACATGAAGCTCAGCTGCAGCCGGTGATCAACGAGATTAGCCGAGCGCAGGCGGGGGCGGAGTTGAAAACGGAGCCGTCAAGACGGACAGCTGGACACTTCGGGACTCAAAGTTGCTGCAGTCATGATGACCGATAACATGGCGTCATCATAGTTTTTTTTATTTATAACAACAAAACATTTACAAATAAAACAGAATACAGTCTCTACAAACTGTAGTTCCTTTTTAAACAATAAGGGAGAATTATGAATAAAATATATAACAAATGCATGAGAGAAATAAGAGGAAATGAGAGGTTAATATAAACATAAAAACGAACAGGTCTATTAAATACAAAGCAATAAGCATAAATTCTAGGAGTTAAACATCAACATTTAGGCTAATACTTCTTGTTTGAATATGCTAAAAAAGGGTTTACATATATGTACATTTATAGATATAAAAATTTCCAATGTAAAAAGCAAAACAAGGTGTTTTGATTAGGTCTTAATAAATGACATTATTTTGGATAATGAATGAATTTTCAAAAAAGCATTTTAATCCAAAAAGATTGTGTTGAAAAGAACAAAAGGTAAAATAAGTGAGCTATGTAGAAGTTTCCCAGAAAAAGCAGGTAGCCTATAAACTGCTAGACAGGAAATAAAATATATATTTATATTATAATAATAAAACCATTTTATAATTATTTAATAAAATAGTTCTTTACTTTAATTTGTTAAGAGAGCTTTAGGGTGGCAGGATCAATGATGATGATTTTCTTATTTCAAGTCTGTAAGACTTATTTGAGTTCATATTTAGGTTATTCACTAAATTATATCATTTAAATCGTTGATGGAGATGAATGCAGTAAATAGTCTGTATAGAAAAGTTAAAAATTAACCTGTGCAAAGAAGCTAACCTTTATAACCAGATTGTTTAATAAAAGATGATTACTGCAGTAAAATATTGTTAGTCTTTTAATAAGCAAGATGTGTACAGGATAGAGAGGGTGTGAAAAGTGAATTGTTTGTTTTGAAACTTTTGAATCGGAATTTGTCCAATTATAAACCCGAAATACACGTGTTTGTTGTCATGTGGTGAATTCGGCCAATCGTGTAATATCGGTGTCGTCATCAGAGCTCCAGCAGCCGCTCTTCAGAAGCTGCACGGCCTGAGTTTGCCGTCTGATCTCGGAGCGCTGTCGCGGTACTTTGATGCCACATGTGACAGTCACGTGGCGTCGGCGCAGCATCAATCCGGACAAGATTTCTAACCAGAATGCACCGCTTTAAGACAGATTTCGATCGATCTGCGCAGCGCTGCATGAAGTCGAACGCACCTAATTTCTCTTTCTTTAGCATAAACAGCTCTAAGTGAGAGGCAACCATTAGCCATTAGATTTTTTTTTTTGCAGCATACGCCAAAGAGCTAGCAACTCAGGGCCCTATCATACACCTGGCACAATAAGGCGCAAGACATGTTTGGCACAATTTGTTGCTATTTTCAGACCAACACAACTGTAATTTTCACGTTTTGCATCATGTTGTTTGAATAGAAAATCTATTTGCACCCCTTTGTGGACTCATGAGTGTGCTGGTCTCTAACGAAGGTGTGTTAAGCCGCATTATTAGTGAGTTTTTAAAATCAACTAGTTCTTAAAAGGATTGGGAGATGAATGTCTGATTGGTGTAATGCACGGTATTCTTAAAAACACTCATAACTCATTAAGAGAATAAACACTACCCTGTTAGACCATTCGCCAGGGCGCAAAGCATATTTTTCCATCCTTATAATAGCAAAAGTGGATTTGGACATGCTCTTAATGCTTTTGCGCACTGCGCTTTTGACTTTGTGCTTAGATCCTTAAAATAGAGCCCTAAGAGGCATTATACATGCAGAGTTTTAGGACACAAATAAGTGCTATATTCGCCATATACAATTTTAATCTGAGCCTCTTTGTTTGACATTTTCAGTTTTTTTTGCAGAGATAGCCTTATGCTGTGTTCACACCAAACGCGGAAATCGCGCTATTCGCACGTAAATAGACACGTGAACATTTGAGTTTACTCGCTGCATTCGAGGGTGAAAATCTGCTTCATTTGCAGGTCAAATCCACTTCATTCGCGCATCAAATCCACTTCATCCGCACAATCAAAATCCGATTTATTCGCGCATCAAATCCACTTCATTCGCGCAATCAAAATGCGATTTATTCGCGCATCAAATCTGCTTTATTCGCGCATTAAGTCTGCTTCATTCGCGCATCAAATTCACTTCAGAACAGACGTGGATTCGCATGATGGGCAGGGCTTCAGTCTGCCCGGTGACTGTAACTTCGTTGCTAAATGGCTAACATGGATTTTATTGAGAAAATAGCTGTGTTTATGTGCTTTATGATGGCTGAAAAACAGTGTCGATAGGTTTGGGGCTGTGTCTGAGTCCATTAGATCCTTTCAGAGCTCTGTGAGCTCATAAACTCCTCCATAAACTTAACCTGGATGATGAAGCTTTCAGCGGTGCTTCTGACTGAGCCGAGCCCAGTTTGATAAACTGTTCTGGGTGTTTGCAGGAGGATTTTCCCCCGAGACACCAACAACAGGTGCTACGTCATAATCACGCCCCTACGAGAGCAAGCTCCTGATTAGTTAACGCGGGGCGAATGTCCAGTGTTATTTTAAAACTTGAGCGATTCTGTCGGTGCCCGTGCCCTAGACTTTAAATTAAATTCAATTTAAATTTAATTTCAAATGAGATTGCGTTCTTTGCAAAAGAGGGCGGAGCCAAAAATGCCTATGCATAAGCACAGTGGCAGAATCAAAATATGCCTAATGCTGTGTTCACACCAGACACGGTAGAAAGCACTCAATATCGCTCAATATCAAGCCGCAGGAAGTCTATTCGCGTCTTTGCATTGACTTAACATGTAAATCCCTCGTGCTCGCTGATGCATAGGCATTTGTAGCTCATTTGAATTAAAATTTCAATTAAATTGAATTTAAAGTCTAGGGCAAACCGGCAAATCTGGAGCACCGTCAGACAGCGTAAGTGTTCACAAAACATCTTTCTTTAAAAAAGGCATTTATAGGTGTCTGTAAAACTAGATGCATAGTTTGTATTTTATTATACACTGGCTCACACATGGAAGTTAAACAGTAAAATAAAAAATATGCGCTGTCTTTCATTGTTGTCCATTAATAGGTGCAGGAAAGCAACCCCCCCCCCGATCATCAATGTATAATTTGCACCCTGGTTGCATGTCCAAGATGAAGGTCCACTCAGCACTGTTATAAAATCCTGGGATGCCTTCTTTTCATCTCCCTCACCTCACATCCGTTCAGCCCCACCCTTTCATCCCTAACCCCACGCTCATCCTCGGGGCGAGCATTTGTGAATTCATCTCTGGCCTTCCAGCTCCGCTCAGCTGTCACATTGTATCTCACACGCACAGACAGTCAATGAGAGGAGCACGAGCCCCTTTCATCTCTCATCCTCCTGATCAGCCAGCCAACCATCTCCAGCCCTGGATGAGCACTGTTTACATGCCTCTCTCTCGCTCTCTTTTGCATCACCACATCCTCTTTTCTCATCCTTTTGCTCCCTGGCATTCTGTTTTTCCTGCCCAGTCATCTGTCCCTCTGTGTTCCAGTCTTATAGATGTGTGAAATGGTTGTCCAGCCCTGTCTTCTTTGGTGATCATTTGTGTGAAAATGCCCCAACTGCTAAAAGGGACTGTTTTCCTTTCTGACATTCGTTGTATTTAAAGCTACCCTGTAAAAAGTTTCGTAATACACAAGTGTTTTTCATTTGGGAACTTGATCTGCCTAGTGTGCTGACTTTTGATGTTGAAAATTCAGCTCTACAGTTTAACAAAGTGACTTGTATTGACTATTAAGTAGTTTGAAATAATATGTGAGAAATGAGCAGAAAACGCACTGGTAGTTTATTTCCAAGTGTTTGTACCATAATATACAACACCAACCCAGACAATATCACTTTGTTAAATCACTTTAAACTATTAAAATGTAAATAAAGTGTCTTTTTTGAAGTTTTCAAGGTTAAAGTTGTTGGAAGTAAGGTCAAGATCCCTTAGTGCAATTCAATCGCATAAATAAATGGGGCAAAAATAAAACCATGAGCCACAAAATATGGAAAACTGCTAAGTTATGTTTTACCGTTTATAGAAAATAGTTAAGAAAAGGCCTAACTACTTTCGATGGGTAACTTGTTGTCTACTTTCAGTGTAAAACATTTTTTAACTTTGTCATGCAGCAGTGGTGCTGGCTTGGAAGGGGTGCTTTAATGAATTCACCTCAAAATGAAAATGCTGTTGGGATTACTTGCCTTTATGTCATTTCAAGCCAATTAAACATTCCTTGTTGAATCTGAGAAATTTCTGTCTCTTCATTATGGCAAAAAAAAAAAAAAAAAACTGTTTACCCCAAATTTTAGTATAACATTTGTAAGTTAATCAATCAATCAATCAATCAATCCATCCATCCATCCATCCATCCATCCATCCATCCATCCATCAATCAATCAACCAACTTACTAATCAGTCAGTCAACCAGCCAATCAATCAATCAACCAAAAAACTAGTCAATCAACCAACAAACCAGTTTTAAGTGAATTAATCTTTCTGACAAGTCATGATTGCTTTGGATGATGAACAGGCTTAAGCTATTAATTCATAAATAAACATTGCTCAGGTTACAAAGTTTACAGCATTTAAAATATTTCATGAAAGATCAAGCACGGATACTTCATGCACATTAACCAAGGGGTTTATTCATTTGTTTTCATGCCGTGTTTGAGCTTTATGAAAAAGCTATGAGGTTTACACACAAGTGTAATATATCAAATATGCCTCAAAATATGTATTTTGGAAGACATGTTTATTAGTTTTGCCTTTTTGACTTACAGCATGATCTATACCAGGGGTTCTCAACCTTTTACACTTCAGGGCCCACTTCTTTCTCTGATCAATTTTTAAAGCCCCACCTGTCGGACATTTTCTCTAAAATATTGTATGAAATGCTCGTTTAAACCTTTATTTATTAACAAAAATAAATAAATAATTAAAATTAAATAAACTTATGCTGGATAAGTTGGCGGTTCATTCCGATGTGGCTAACCCTGATTAATAAAGGGACTAAGCCGAAAAAAAAATGAATGAATGAATAAAACCAAGGACAACATAGTTTTTCTTGTGAAATTACCAATACGTTTATTAAGGTGTATCCGTATAAATGGCCCACACTGTACACACACACACACACACACACATATATATATATATATATACATTACCGTTGCAACGAAAAACGGCAGTGGAACGCCAGCTCCCAAACACATTTATTATTAAATCCCTAAACAAAGCAGCACGCGTCGCATTTTCAATGTGGCTTTACACGCAATATGAGAATATAAAGAGTTAACCTGATACAGTGCACGCAGTTACAAGTAAAAAACACAACTAAATAAATAATTTGCACACTATAGTAAACGAGGCAACAATTTTAATCACATATACTTACACTTGTGAAATGGAAGAAAGAACTGATCCATGATGCACAGATCCATGTTCTGACATAGTCCCTTCATCAGTAGTCTTTTCTGATCCTTCCTTCAACAAATGGCTGATGAATTTTTCTTTGTAAGCATGTAGTTTCCAGAAGCACTGGAACTGCACAAGGCTGGGCTATATATTATTTTTGCAAAAATAAACCTCAATCTCTGACTCTTCACAGTTTCTAGCCTTTTTTGTGTGTGTGTGTTAGTGAGCGGGACCGCAGGTTTCAAATCCCCCGCGTTTGCAGCGCAACTACTGGGCGGGGCTTGTGTTTCGTAGCCGCGTCACCGCGAAACACCTAATGACTCCTTATCAAGATGACTCGTTTGAAGCACTATGAGTCAACTCTTTTATAGATGAATCAACAGATGACTCGTTTGAAGCACTATGAGTCAACTCTTTTATAGATGAATCAACAGATGACTCGTTTGAAGCACTATGAGTCAACTCTTATAGATGAATCAACAGATGACTCGTTTGAACCACTATGAGTCAACTCTTTTATAGATGAATCAACAGATGACTCGTTTGAAGCACTATGAGTCAACTCTTTTATAGATGAATCAACAGATGACTCGTTTGAAGCACTATGAGTCGACTCTTTTATAGATGAATCAACAGATGACTCGTTTGAAGCACTATGAGTCGACTCTTTTATAGATGAATCAACAGTTTTAAACACTGTACACTTACAGATTTAAGCCTTAGCTGGACATTTCACTTCACTTAGAGCTGTGTTACACACTATATGGAAGGTCATTTTCAAAAACCCATAATACGGGCTCTTTAAAAAATACATTTCTATTTATATATGAGTAATAAAGCATATTATTTTATATGTTGTTTCCACATTCCCTTCAATATTTTTTTAGCTGTCTGTGAGTTTCTAGTGTTCATTCATTCAACCATGGTGAACGCACATAGAATAAAGGCTCTTGCTTTTGCACTGCTTTATTTATTGACACCACAAGATCAGCTTTTCTCCCATGGTGCACGACAAAACTGAAAATTATTTGCGATTGCCACAAGGGGACGTATTCCGACAGTCGTGTCCAAATGTTGTGTGCAGTGGAAAGGCAGCTTAACTGTCATAATTCTATGACTGTATGTCAGCTGTCATGATGGCTTTGTTTCCAGGTGAACAAATGAAAAATAACAACATTCATCTCCCAGGAAATCCTGTAGAATTCATCCAATCAGATGACAACAATTTTACATGCAATATGCATCAGGCGTTTAGGTTTAATCAAATGTTGGTAGTTATTGGCGCAATGAACAGTTTTGTTCCCAAAGCAGCATTCAATAAGTCAAGCCTGTACTAGAATAGCCTGGATTTCACGACTGACGGAAAACCCACCTATTAAGGGCAGCGGCCTGCTTCTTGTACATGTTAATTGTTGTAGAAAATGTTGAGAAGACAAAAAGTCTCACATCCAGGGGGGATTGAGTCTAATGGAAGAAAAATAGGGCAATGTACAAAGAAAAGAAGTACTGGGAGATGGACACACATGCACACACATACACACACGAACCCCGGAAAGAGCATTTCTTCATCTCTGTGCTGATGAGACCTGACAAAGTGGACAAATAGAGTGCAAGAAGGAAAGAAAGAAGTTAAAAAAGGGAAAACACGAGAGAATGAGTCAGTTTTAAGAGCTACTTAGGGGACGTAACTATATTGGCAAGCTTCGAAGACATATCAAGCATGCTCTGAGTGAACAGAAGACCTCAATAGCAGCGCTGCAGTGCTGAGAGCCATCAGACCCTTGTCTGATCTGCTAAAGGCAAGAGAGTCAGTCACACCTTAATGCTTCTCTGCACAAAGAGCATGTAAGTGATCACTTAGGAGACAGGGACAGAGAATGCCGAGGGCAGATTTTCGTCAAGATGTGTCACATGTTCGTTAAAGGGCTCAGGTCATCAGTTTTGGTCAGCTTTGCTTCAGCGGTTTACGGCAGGGCAGTGGTGACGCAGTTGCAATAAATGAGAGCTGTCTTGTTGTTGTACAAGAGTCTGTTTAATAGCCGAACGAACATGAGGAATCAATACATAACATGTTTCTTTTTGGCGAAAATAATCTCTCTGGACAGAATTTCATGTTGCACAAGGAAATCTGTTGGCACACAATGTTCTTGTCCCGAATGCACTTGACAGGCACGGTTAAACATAACACTCTTCTTAATATTTTAAGAAAGCAATGCTGCCAATTGTTTAAAAGTTGGCAAACTGTGTAACGTCGCTGCAGCAAAGTTCAGCTTACATTTTGCAATGTGGAGGATAATCATTTGTTAATGTTAAAAAGACATGAGGGTTGAGGACGATGAGAGTGCTGATCCTGTTTCAGTGGGAAGACTGACGGTAAAGATGTTTATCACCTGTTTTCAGTAGTTAATGGACACACAGAGGTGGAGATATGCTAATTGTTTTCTGATTGCTTTGGGTTGTTGCTAGAGCGGATCCCTAGTAGCAAAGAATTCTGGCCCAGATTTGGCATAAAGCTGGGACATCAGGCATTCATCCGGCACTGGCATACAGCATGTGGGCCAACCATGGCCTGGGTTTGGCAGAGGTGGCACCGTCTATAATGCGGCACACAATATTTGGGCCAGATGTAAAACGTAGTATTTGGCCCAGATTTAAAAAATTGATTGTGGGCCACGTGAGTTTGGCCAGTCTTGACCCACATTTAAAATACATAAAAATAATTTTTGATTAAATAAATCAATTCTACCAATCAGGTCACTGAGAAAAAACAAGGCCCATAGTGTGCCTAAAGCGCATCGCTTCATAGGTTTATTAATTTCATTGCAATCGTGACACACCAACCTTACTGGCCCAGTTCAGGCCCAGTTATGAGTTATTAACTTGGCTGAGACTTGGCCCAGATATGGTCTGTGTTTGGCCCTTGTCTGGAAGCCAGATTTGGTCCAGTCATGTACCGTAATTCACTGCGGCATGTGGGCCAAGCAAAACCTGATTGTGTGGGCCAGAGCTGGGCCAGAGAAATTTTGCTATATGGGATATGTTTGCGGCCGGAAGTTAACGAGAGTTATTTCTATTATTTATTAAATTTCTCATTTGTTTTATTACCCCCAACCCTAAACCCAATCGTCACAGTAATGTAAAAACAGTTGTTGTACCAAGTATTAGAGTTATCTATTAAATAACCCAATAAAATTTATTTTTGAACGCCTACCCCCACCCCAACCCTAAACCTAACCCTCACAGTACTGTAAAAATATAAAGTATTGTTATACAGTGTTATAAAAAGATGCTGCTTTATTAATGTGCATAGCGCACTTCCGGCCAGCTGCATATCCGATCTAGACTTTACCATTGCTTTGTTCTGAACCAGTTGAAAAGAACCAAAATGCAGTCATGTGACAAAATCCACATCACTTATTGGCCAGAAGTTATTGAAGGTATTTCCTAAACTGGAAAATGCCAATGAAACTCTCGCAAGTAAACAAACCGGCAGACACAAAATGTCACTTTTGACTATGGAGCTACGATTGTGCTGGCTGATTGTATCCCTGCTCATAGTACAATAAATAGTTTTCTCTCTCTCTCTCTCTCTCTCTCTCTCTCTCTCTCTCTCTCTCTCTCTCTCTCTCTCTCTCTCTCTCTCTCTATCACTCTCTCTTTCTCTCTCAGTTTACAATTGTTAGTAAAGCGCTGTCAATAGACATGGGACGATAACTGTTTTCAAGGTATACCGCAGTTTGGAAAAGTCAGTGTTTACTCATACCATTTTACAATGGTATGAGTAAAAAAACAACATTTATTTACTTTTTTTAGGACAGCAGTATCTCCAGTAGAAAAGATCTCCAAAGTTGACTTTTTAAATTGTAAAATAATCTGTGTTTTTGAATCAAATGAAGACAGCAGAAGTCCATAATTCATTTGAATTATTTAGCCTGACATGTTTACTGCTCCAAAATATTTAAAACGTTTCTCAAATTAAAATGTATCGTGTACAAATACATGTGTATTTGTAGCTGTCAACAAATATATTTCCTCCACATTACATAATGCACAGCGCATCGGCCTACGGCAGCTGGATTAGTCCAAAAAGGCGCAGTACTTTTTGTGGTTGGGTCTATTTTAGTTCGGATCATGTTCGCAAGCAAACAGCTCCAGGCTCCTCTTCGAGGATGCCTCGGTTAGCTTTTTGGTCCGCTTTTGGTGCACCCTCGAGTATATATTTGGTGCACCCTCAAATGCTACATTCACACCTGCCCAAACGAACAGCACTAAGAGGGAAAACGAACTCTAGTGCGATTCAACCGAACTAAATAAGTCAGGTGTGAAAGCACCCTAAGTTTTTACACAAGACTACCTCTGTGCCTATTAAAATGTCATTTTAAAGACAAGTGTTTGAGTGTCATTATTATTATTATTATTATAAATAATATTTTATTGGCAATGGCATCAGTTGTTCAATGTAGTTAAAATTCTTATTAACGTCAAATTGCATAAAAGGTTTTATATCATAGAAAAAAAGTTTCCTTAGATTATCAAACCATTTTTTACACTTAAGAAAAAGTGGTTCTAGGAACTCTTAAATGAAAAGTTCTTTGGGGAATGACATTTTATCAATTAGTGATATATTAGTGCAGGGGTGCACAAACTCAGTCCTGGTGGGCCGCTGTACTGCATAGTTTAGATCTGACCTTCTTTAACACACCTGTTACGACCACAGTCACAACATTAAATGAGGGAAAAACACAAATGGATCAGTCTAGGGGTTTTATTAATTAAACAATCAAATATAAATAAAGTGTGGGGAGGAAACACAATAAACACAGGCTTAGAACAAAAGGAGCACAACTCCACGTCTGGACGGCCGCTCAAATCCCCGTCTCTGAATCACTGCAGCACGAGCTCTTAAATTGCCGACGGTGAATTGTCTGCAGGTGCGGAGGAAATCAACTCTAAGTGAAAACACAACCAGCAACACAACACAAGAGGGCGACAAAGTAACAAATAAATAAATAATAAATACATGGACATGTAACACCTTTATCCCCCAAAAGTGTTTCCATCACCAAAACACAAACTAAGTCAAAAAAAACCCAAAACACCTTTTCCCGAACACCATTTCATGCACCTTACCCACTTATTCCACCCGGAATCAATAATTGAGAATAATTGATTAGCTGGTTCAGGTGTGTCTAAGTGGGGTTGGAACTAAACTCTGCAGGACCCTTCGGGATCTAATTTGGGCAGCCCTGTCTAGTACACCTTCATGTTTTTATGATATTTATTCTTTCCTTCATGATGTGTAATAATCAAGCTGAGTTGAAAACCAATGAGACTCAAACAGCATTGCTGTCACATTTAAGACTGAACATCGGTTCGACTTTGTCCCTGCAGGTTTGCTCATGACGTTAATATCCTGCAAACATGTTGATGCTAACAAGCGACGTTCTGTGCATACGCAGACAAGCACTTGGAGCCAGTTGTTCAACTGTTTTGCGTCCCATTTCCACTGGGCTTATATCCAGTGACAAGTCCTTCCTGATACTCTGTCTACCTGTGTTTCCACAGAGAATCCCTGTCTTGTCAAAAGAGGTGTTTTTTTTTTCACCTTATACAATACAGCACAGCACACTCCTCTCCAGCTCGCCAACCATAAAGACTTGTCTGTCTAAAGGTTAGATTGATTCTTAAAAAGGGCAGTCAAGAGTCGATAAGCCGAATGCCCATCAAAATGAGCTTCAAAAAAAAAGAAAGAAGCAAGAAAGACATGCCAATGACCACCTTCTAGCTTGATATTGAACTCAAAGGCAGGCCGGGAGAGGAAGAGGCGAAAATAGAGAGGGTGAACATAGTGTGTCAGTTCTTCAATTTCACGGAAGAACGGGTAGCATCATTGCAGCATATCCTAGTAATAAAGAGAGTTGTGGAATGCATCATAATCAACTCACCACAGCCGTGCTGGTAAGCCTCAAACCCAATATAACAGTTCTGCAGGTGGGGCTGTCTCTGTCGTACCCTACAGGCACTGTGAAACTGGGTGTTTATGCATGTGGGCACAGTGTGTGCAAAAGCAATTCTTGACGTTTACATAAAAACCCCCAATGGATGCAAATCTTGCCAGATGGGCATCACATAGTTTGTCCCTGTCGTTCACCCCTGCCATCCTCAGAACTGCAGGTATCGATCGGCATGTCCATCAAACTCTCTCAGGGGTCCTCCTCTCGCTCTGCTGCAGCCAAAATGAAACAGGCCTTCACCAAGGACACCTGTCAAACCAGTAGGCCACTACATGTCCTCCTTCCTCAAACCTAATCAATATGGATTCGAAGGAGGACACATGCCGTGATTAGCCTACAGCAGCCAGATTGAAGCACATGTCCACCATGCATATTTAAATATGCTAGCAGGAAAAATCACTGGCATCAACAAAGACTGGCCATAAGAATGACAGGTAGGTAGCAGACATGTTAGCCCTGCAAGCCCAGCGGTAACCGATGATAACCTTGACTGTGGGATGATGAAGGTGTTCTGTAGCTGGGTTAATGCAGATGTGATAAATTGGGTATGTATGAC
This sequence comes from Danio rerio, assembly GCF_052040795.2. Taxonomy (NCBI): domain Eukaryota; kingdom Metazoa; phylum Chordata; class Actinopteri; order Cypriniformes; family Danionidae; genus Danio; species Danio rerio. Next base: position 50,599,203 of record NC_141038.1, on the reverse strand, counting down.
TTTTCTACAGTGCACACCGCACTGAAGACTTTGTTGATGTACACTTGATCAGACGCCATGAACTCTTCAGCCACAAGACAGTGGACTTTGCTCTGCTGTATACTTTAGCTTTCTTACTACAAAGCCAGTCACTATGTTTCTCTCCCACCTTAACTCAGCGGTTCGTACTTGTACTCGCACTACAACAGTTTTGAACTCTCTGCTTTTCTCCGGCACAAATGCTTAATGCCATACCACGCCACCTTTTCAGCTCTCCTCTTTCTTCCACATTCGGCTTTATCACTCTTTGGCTGCGTCCGAAACCGCATACTTCCATACTAAATAGTACGCTAAAATCAGTAATGCCGAGTTCAGACTGCATGATTTTCAAAGTAGTCATGTCACAGATGTTTTCACACTGCATGATTATCTGGGCTAGGGTTTCGTCGCTGCTTTGTTTACACTGCAAGATGGATCGGCGACAGGGACATTCACATTGCATGACTTTACTATAGGAAGAATCCCCGACAACTTCATCCAAACTATGTCTCACAGCCAAAAACACGTAGTATATCTTTTGTTATTAACTACATAATGAGAAAAAAGCCTTTAATGGGGTAGAACATGTACAAGTTTGCTCACCTGGGTTTAAAGGGAATTAGCCATTTCTCCTCAAAGTTGATAATAAACTAATTTCTTTCTGTATGAAACGTCAAACAGACACAGGTACTCCTGAGTCCTGTCAAACCTCCACTAGTTTTTCCTCCATTTCGTGGGTCCAAATAAACCGAAAAAGAGCGCTTTTAACTTCTCATCCAGCCTCCCGCTGGCCTGCAGCAGGTATACACACACACACACACACACACACAAGTGAATGCTGCTCTCTCATTGGCTGTAGGCGATGGCTGATGTTATTTTCAGTCAAAACTCAATTCACAAGGCATGATTTGACTCATCGGCGATTCTCTCAGATCGCGTCTTTGAAAGTTCATACTGTGTGATTGTAACTCACGTGCACGAGCAGCGATTTGCCTGTGATTTCAGGCATTTGTTGGCGATTTCTCAAAACCCCCTCGGCGAGCCAAAATCGGGGCTAAAATCATGCAGTCTGAACTAGGCATAAGCGAGCCGAGTAGTGTGTTCGAATTCATAGAGTTCGAAAATCAGTAGGCGAGAAGTACCCGCATGACTTACTACTTCCGGCGAGATTCTGAAGTGCGCATCCCATGCACGCTGCGTTATCCCATAATGCCCCATGAGAGAATTCATGAATAGAAGTGAGGCGACGCAACTGATGCAGGTAGGTCATGTGACCATGACAAAATGGTGGATGTAGTACGTAAGAATTCCATTCATACTTTTCACATTCATACTTTATAGAACGTACTTTTTAACGGCCGAGTAGTACGTTTAAATTCAAATGCAGTACCTACTGAGTAGTAGGCGGTTTCGGACGCAGCTGTTCTCTGACTCGCCGACCCTAACTACTACAACCGTCCTCTTTTATATTCTCACCCATTTCCTCATTGACGTCCAATGGGTGAAGACCAATTCAAGAGTTCACACTTGCAGATGATTGATTATAAAGCGTGTTTGGCATGCTGTCCTGGGAGAGAGCCTTGAGCTCGCGAGATCCTCGAGCCTGGGGGTGCCCCCTGTTGCAGGGCGAGAGGGGAGTCTGAGCTTAGGTAGATCTCGAGAACTCTCCTGCTTGATTATAAATTGGCTTTGGAGATTGTATGCTGAATTCATTACTTGCCTATAATGATGAGTGAAATTGTCAATTTATTTATGTTACATGTTTTGGTCTAGGGGAGGAAACCGAAGTGCCTGGGGAAAACCCACACAAACATGGGGAGAACATGCACGCTCCATACAGAAGCGCCAACCTGGCCAGGTAAGGTTTGAGCCAGTGACGTTCTTGCTGTGAGGCAATGATGCTAATCATTGGACCTCCGTGCTGCCCTGATAAGGAAAGTAGAGGAGACAAGTAGGGGTGGAGACGAAGATGGCTAAGGTAAGATGCTTTGGTTATTTATGGTAATTTAGGAATCGTCTGATTGGTGGATCATGAGTAAGTTAAGGAGGATCAGCTGCTATCAATCATAGACGCGTGCTCCTCTTGAAAAATCACTTTATAAATAAACTTCACTTGTATATTTTCTAACAGCCTTGGCTATCGTCACACAGTGGATGTTGGGTCTTAAGAATAGAATTGGTGAATAACAAGGAATTTGACAGTGAGAACTATAAGATAAGAAAGGCTAGGCAAGGTAAAAGAGAAGTGTGTTATGATGGAACTTTATAGTTCTCCATCTATCGCCGAGAATCTGAAGTCTCTGCCAGGCTTGTTTTGAATCTTAATCTCTCCAGAGCGAAAGGCTAAGTGACATCTCGTCTTCTGTCTCCCATGTGGGTTCTGTGATTCACGCAATGGTGTTATGTAAAGATGCCTGCTGGAAAACCAAAATTTCCATGAGTAATGCCACATTTAGGAACAGAAGAATGCAAGAGTAACAACTCTGTGATTGTAAAGCCCTGGGGTGACTCCATGTTTTTTTTTAGACTCACAAGAATGCTCAGATGCAGACTGTTAGAAGATGTCATGGTTCACGTATTTCTTAATGCTAAAGGTTTTGACTGGATGTGATTTGTGATGATGATCCGGGATGATGAAGATCTGAGTCATGTTGAGGTGTTTCAGAGCACAGCATTTTCAGAGAGGGTTGAATAATGGAGGTTGTCACTGTGTTGCTTGTTTTCTTTTTTTTTTTCCTCTGCTCTGTGCTTTGGTTTGATATTGCTTTATGTAAATGTGAAGGGTTTTTTTACACAGTGGGTCATCATGTCAAAAATTATTATATCAGTTAACCTAAAAGTAGCTTTTTGAACAACTTGTTCATTCTGCCCGTGTTTCGTGAACAAGAATCAACGACCTTGCTTGTTTTTTCTCCTGTATAATTTCATGCAGGGGAGACTTGAGCTACTCCACACACAGTGAAGTTGTGCATTATCTCTTAAAATGTTACAAGTCAAAAGTTCAAGTGCTTTTGCTGTGAATTGTATTTCAGAATTGAATTTAACTGAGGAAGTTTAATAGCACATTCCATTCTCACAACATGCCTTGTGTTTTGGTCATATAGTGAGCAGTCTTTCTTATTCTGGGTAATAATTAGGGTTGGATACTCAAACCCGGTACCATAATGTCACTGGTACCTGTGTAACAGGTATGCACTAGACCGAATCAGCATATCAATTTTGGTGTCTTAATTTGATGCCATTGATTCTGCCACAATACGTAAGAAGCATCAAGGGATGCATCAAAGGCACACATAGGTCCACATTGTGTTACACCATCTCTAAAAAATTTTGAGGCATACGGACACCGTCTGTAATGTTAGGCGTTTGTTCTTGTTGCTTGAACATGCGCAGTGCAGCACATCCAGTAAGCGACTCCCTTAAGATTCATCAACACGCATGTTCACATTCATCAAATTTACCTAAACTAAGCGTTCTAAAGTATTGCTGTATTTTATAAGCAAGGATTCTGACACAGCAATGTGAAGCAGATGCTTTACAAAAGTAAAAGCTTAATGAAACATTTGAGGACACATGAAATCAACTTAAAAGCAGAAGAGTTAACGTACATTTACATGGACACCAATACTCTAATTTTAGTATGATTTAGACAATACTATGATTGAGAGTCTAACATGTAAACAGCAATTTTTGATTGCCTTAAAGGACCACAGACACCTGCGTCACTAAGTTTTTTTCATTCCATTAGACATGCGGTATCAAATTCCATTAAAACAACACTATTCCACCAGCCCTTACTTACGAGGAAATGTGGATAGCCTGCTGACGCAATGACATTGATCAATCTATGTCAGAGGTGGCCAAACTCGGCCCTGGAGGGCCAGTGTCCTGGAGAGATTAGCTCTAACCCTAACCAAACACACCTGAACCAGCTAATCAAGCTATAAAGCTGTGGTCACACTACGGTTTGAGCTTGAGAAATTCTGCTGTACAGTGTTCCGATAAGGGGCGGGATTAAACAAGATGATTAGACATTTAAAAAAGCGAGCTATTGCTCCATATGGTTTGATCCTCGATTGGTCTCATGCAGTCAAGAGATGCGATTTCAAAGGTCAGAGTTCACCAAGCTTGAACTTTCCAACGCAGTGGTCTGCGAAACTTGACGCACGAAAAGTCCAGGGGCCTCATGTACTAAGACTTGCGTGGAAATCATACTAAAACATTGCGTACGCACAAAGCTGTAAATGTGCGTATGCAGAAAAAAATCAGATGTATGTAACACTGCGTACGCCGAATCTCACGCATATTCTTTTGTACATCCGAATGAACGTGAAACTGAGCGCAACATGCACGAGCACAAAACCCCTCCCTGCCTCCTCCCCCGTATGAATATGCTAATGACTATACTTTGGCAAAACCCAACGAAAAAGCAAAGGCAAAAGCAAGCAAGAGGAGAAACTTTGAACAGAATGTGAATTGTAGGTGCTGCTTTCGGAGGTAGACCGGAGAAAAGCGGTGTTATTTGTTCTCTGGAATTAACAACAAAAGAAAAAAATAGAGTGAGAGAGTTTAGCTGATGCGGTTAACACAGTTGGGTCTGAACATCGCACTGAGTGAATTAAAAAAGAAATAGTGTGATTTATAGCTGTAAAATGTTGCAAAATTCTTAACAGTCTCAGTGGCGCAGCGTGTAAGATGCAGGACATCATGTTTTGACATGTTCGAGCATGAACTCGGTTCGAATCCAGCGTCTGATGAACTCTTTCTTCTTTTTTCTCCAACTACATATCAGATTTTGCCAACTATTTATCACGAGAAGGACAAGTAGGAATCATTAATAAGTTTGTGCATCATATTTTATTTGCACATTTATTGAATGGAAATGTTTCTGATTCACGCATGCAAATTCATCTTCAGATAGTGTCTTTATAGCAATGTGCGTGCAGTAGATAGCTCAGATTACATTGGGAAAACAGGCGACTGCTGCAAATTGTGCTTAATGTTTAGCTGGTCAAATGTATGGTATGGAAACCTTATATACCTGCTAGATGAACCCGTCTCATACAGCTGCCATTGCAAGGCTCAGACACTTTGTAGAGAGCAATTTAACACAACTGCCTCTAGGAGTCGCCAATGAAAATAAAACACACACGCACAACAAATGTGCGTACGCCAGCCATAAAGCTGCCGTGAAGCTGCGCACATTCCCACGTTCAGTTCATTGTTAGTAAATCCAAACGTGAGCGATTCTGAGCGTGAAACCTGGCGTACGCAAAGTTTTTGTGCGTACGCAGCGTTGATACATGAGGCCCCAGAGCTTTACTAGACATACTAGATTATTTAAAAACCTCCTGAGAGTTGTGCTTAAGCAAGTTGAAGCTAATCTCAGCAGGACACTAGCCCACCAGGACTGAGTTTGGACATCACTGATCTATGTGCTTTAACATGTAAAATGAGATTATGAAAGAAACATTCAAAAAGCAACTCATGTAAACACCTTAATCATATTATTATCTTATTTAGATTAAGGCAAATCATTAGATACCTGATGTCCATGTAAACTTAGTCACAACCCTAGAAAAAAAGGTGTTCCCAGTATCGAAATAGCCCCAAACAATACTCAACCCTAGTAATAATCAGGAAAATATTATAACTTGAGACTCAAGAGATCCTATGTGCACAGATTTATTCACTGGAATGTGACAACTAGCTCACAGAATAAAAGAAAGTCAATTTGCTTGAATTGACATGCTTGCTCTCTTTACTCGAAGACACATAAATGCACAGTTTATTTGGCCTATATTTACTATAAAAATAATTATCCAGACTCACAGCTGCTTGGTCAGCAGCTACACGCAGTCAGGACCCGGTCTTCCGGTAACAGCAGTTTATTCCGAGGATTTGCCAGGGAATGGCAGATTTTCTGTATCCTTCCCCTACTTTTCTTTGGTAAGCCTTAGTATGGGAGATGAAGCATTAAAGGAGCCGAACATGTCTGTGGCTCCGGGGGAACCGTGGCCCTATAAATTATTCAAGGGCATGCAAACACAGAAAGACAGGTTGTCAGTTACCAGACTTTCTTTTTCTATTTCATTTCTTCAGGACACAGCAAAAGAAGAAAGGACAAGGGGACCGTGTCTGACTTTTCCTCCATTGTTCCTTCCACCGGTCAGTAACAGTTGCCGGAGGTTGTTTAAAACTGTCTGGGCATCCAGTGCAGAACATTCTTAGAAAATGTTTCAAACTTAGGAAGAAGAGCCTTTCATATTAAATCTCCAGTCAACTGCAAAGAACAGCCTAGTCGCCTTTGACAAGTAAGGACACGCAGTTTCTGTTTGCCCTGCCACAGTGTTTGATACTTTTCCCTCTCTGCCACTTTAGTATGTTGTGATGTAGCTTTTAGCGGCCACCCACCCATGTCCTTTCCCAGCACTCTCTTCTCCCGAGACCACGTGAAGTAAATAACAGACAGCGAGAGGTAGTCAGTTGGAAAGGATCTGTAAGGTCATGATACTGAGATTGGATAAGGACAACGTTTAAATGAGATTTAGATTGTCAAAGTACGATTTTCAGTTCATTCTATAATGTTTTTTTTTTTTTCATAGTTACATTTCTGGTAATTACTTGGATTCATTTGTGGGTTGTTTTACCTAGCAGAACTGAGAGGAATTGGAACCCACTCCTATAACAGATGGCCATAATGTGGGGAGCAACAACATGTAGCCATCCTGACTAAATACAACAGGGCAGGAATCCGATCATTGGGAAGCACCAATCCCAATGCCATGTGATCAGTAGAAAGGTGCTCTCTTTCAATTATGTCATGCTGGAGATTGTGTTTCGAATGTACAAGCATGTCCTATCCAAGCCATATTATAGTAGCTATTAGAAGGTTAATTGAAAATTAGGTTGCAGGCTGAAAACAATAGCCCAGTCTTGAGCATTTGCAGAAATCGAGTCAAGTGGCTCAAAATGGCATGGCGAGAGCTCTCTGCCTTTCACTTCCTCTACTTGCTGGCTTTGGGATGGAGCCAGGGCTGGGAACGGACCCTTGCTGAGTGTGCAAGTCAGCATGACTCATTTAGTCGAGACCTCCATCAGTGGATCTGTGTGATGTGTAATCCAAGGTGGGTGGAACTTGGCCCGGATCGGCCTGGCTTTTCCGTAGATGGGACTCACTCTGCACACAGCCACAGCGACAACATTTAGGTTCATTTATGCTGAAGGATTTCTCATCTCTGATTCAGTATTATTCAATGTAGTGTCTTTAGCATGAAGCGTGAAATGTATTGAAACCCTCCCAGACAGAAATATAGATATTACAATGCAGCCAATCTAACCAAAGTAATACATTGTTCATCTGACTGCATTAAAATGGCAAGTTTGTTGAATATCTGTGCACAATAAATGCACGTTTACAATATCAAATGCTTTCAAATGTGATAGACAGTGTCTTGTAAGTACACTGTGGTTCTATAAAATGAAAAACGTTGTTACAACCTCTTTGATGTTAGTCTAGGGTAAAAGTAATAACATTTAAAAGGTGTGGTACTTTTACAAGATGATGGGAGAAAGTAAAAGACACAAACAACAAAACTGCCAACAAAAGTGATTTAATGTTCAAAAAGTGAAATCAGAATAATGCCCAAAAATATATATATATATATATATATATATATATATATATATATATATATATATATATATATATATACACAATAAGAAAAATATTTGCAATAATAAAGTAACAAACAAAATTAGGTCAACTCAAGAGTAAGGGGACGCTAGTGAAGCCAAATCAAAGAAATAAATATAACAAAACAATTCTAACTCATAAGCAAACCCCTTACCTTGCTAGAAACATGAAAAGAAAAAGAAAAGAAAAAATTTCAGCGCCGAGCGCCATAATCTTACCTATTCCGAACTAAAAACAAAACAAATACATAAGTGGCATTCACTTTCTTACCTGGTGTTTTAAACAATGGATTGACTACGTGTATGTAAGATGGAAGTCGTATGACATCTTCCCTGTCCGCCTTACTCTGAGGACAAAGTCAACTCTCAATGATCTCTTTTTGGTTTGCCAGGTAAGAGTTGTACCAAAAGTAACAAACAAACAGTCGAATATAAATGTACAGAAATCACAAAGTAGTTCAAAAATGGGCAGAAAATATACTAAATAATTTTATCCAAACGAAAGTTAAGCAAATTAACCAATAACAAAATCATGTCGGCAAAAACAGGATCAAAGGAAAAGCGCGCTGTCATCCGCTCTCCCTGGCGTCCTTATATGTGACAGCGCCAAGTCATCCAATGATGAGTGACTGGTCTCCTGACCAATCGACTTCCGCGAAGGCGGACCTAGAGGATACGACAGGTAGAGATGGGGAGAGAGAAAAAGAGAGTGAACGGGATGCAAAAATCCCACCAATATACTGCAATCGTTACAACGTCATTGTGTCAAATGGCGATAGTTATCTGGCAAGTCGGAGGTTCTCATCAAATCTTTTACACTTCGGTGTGTCATCAGTCAAAACATCCAACACTTTGAAATGCCTGTCATACTTCCTAAGATCTTAGTTCCAACACATTTATCCTAACCTTGCACACAATTTAGGCAAATACCCACACTAATTGGTTTTCAATCACACAACAGATGTTAAACAGTCGGGTTGATCATTCGACAAAACAATTAAAAATACAGTGGTGGATTCGACATGAAGTTTGAAGCATGTGCTTCCCTCCAACAATTCAACCAAAAGCCAGAGTACAAAACAGGAACATGAGATATGTTTTAATCAGTGCGAGCTGATGTGCGTCATCTATCAGCCTGGTGTAGTTTATGCCACTTGGCCAGCCTTGAGTGTAGTTCTGCATGGTTTAGAGGCAGAGTTATCACTCATCTGGCCCTCATCCAAGGTGAGGACTGGGACTGAGCAATAGACCTCAAACACAGGGATGTTTCTAACATCTTGGAAAAGCTTCCCAGGCTTTTTGGCTAACACCCAAATGAGACAACAGCTCAAATCAGTCAAGTTTATCACTGTCAGCTGTGTGTTTTGGTGCCTAAACCACAAGTATAAAGGAGTTGAACCAGTAATATGATTGTTCTTCTGGTTTGCATGATGACTTCCAGAGCTGCAAACTGTCCTGTCCAAAATATGGGGGTTGTACATGGAATAAGCAAGATGTGAGCCAAAGTTAAGTGCTTAGATGAGAGGAGGATGTAAACACCAGACTTCCTTACGTGTGCTGGCATGAACGGTTTCCTGTTCGGCACTGTCAAAGAAGGAGATCTGCTCTATCTTATACTCAAGTCTTATACTCCATTTCTTCCTCAAAAGTATCTGATAGCCATTCCCTGTGTTGAATCCCACGTCGGAGTTCCAGATAGACACTATTGTTTGTGTTTATGTTTACTTAAGGTTAAAGTTGTTCAATGGCTGGTTCCCGCCTCATTCTTCCTTAAGTGAAGTTTATTTATAAACTAATTTCGAGAGGATCAAGTGCTTATGATTGACCACAGCTGGTCCCGCATTAGCTAAAACATGGTCCTCCAATAAGATGATTCCAAGGTCACTAAAAATGATCAAAGCCTTCATTCAACAACCATCTTTGGCTGGAAGAAACCCCCTTTCCTCCCCTTCCCTCCCCCTTTAGGGCGTTACAGCAGCCTAGTGATTAGCACTGTTGCCCCACAGCAAGAACCACACCGGCTCTAGTCCTCTCTGGGCCATCTGGCATTTCTGTGCAGAGTTTACATGTTCTTCCCATGTCCGCATGCGTTTTCCCCAGGTTCCCTGGTTTCCTCCCACCGTCCAAAGACATGTGTCATAAGTAAACCGACTAAGCCATATCAGCACCACAGTCTAGCTCCAAGCATCTTTTTTTTCCTTCTTAAAGCAGTTGACCTTTATCCACATCAGCAGGGGAGTTTTTTAGATCTACCTGAGCTCAATCTCCCCTCTCGCCCTGTGAACGGGAGGGAGCCCTGGGCTCGAGGATCCCTTGAGCTCAGGGCTCTCTCCCAGGACAGCATGCCACACAAGCTTGTTATAAGTCATCAGCTAAGTGTGAACTCATAAAAAAGGCTTCATGACTTATTTCCATCATAAGCCCAAAAGATCACTTGCGATCTGCAATTACTTGACACAGAAGTATAAATCAGGCTTTAGGGTGAATTCAGGACACTTTTGGAGTTCAATTCTGCTGGATACCCCCCACTAGGAACAAGTTTGTATGGACTTAATATTTAGATCCTTGATTCATAACTTCTGGAAGACATTTATAATTTCCTTTCTTACTAGTTTTGTTACTTAAACCCAGAGTAGTAGTGCTTAATTTGGAAATATAACAGTGTAAAAGATGAATTGGCCCCAAGGCCAGGCTCTCTATCTTTCTGTGTGTGCAATATATGCAGAAGGATGGTTCGAACTCTTTTCGCATCTCCACCAGGACCTGCAATTAACACCATGACTCAGGGCCACCAAAAATAAATGACCATGCCATGTTTCTTTCCCCTAAGTCCTTTGTAAAGTGTTTACTAGTCTTGCCAAAGAGAGCATGTGGAAGACTTGCCAAGTTAAACTACTTGTTCTCCTTTGAGGTAAATGTCAGATGTTGAACACATATTGTGCATAAGGCATATAAATTCCTACTGTGGGGTGGATTCATGAGTATCAAACCGTGCAAACATAGGAACCAATTCTAATGCCTTTGCATTTGCTTGGTTCTAGTAACTTTTTTCCAGGAAGTATTTACATTGTAAGGTCATAGAAAGTGATCCTTGAACTGGTGTTCAAATCATTTACTATTATGCAGGTGTCTGACTGTTTTAATCTGTGTATTTCTTGAACAGATATGTATGTGGTACTGTTTCATCTTACCTCAGAAACACAGATGTGCTGTGTGCCTGAAAATCATTGAAGACGATGAGAACACACACAGCCAGCGATCAATTTTCTCTCCACTATAACAACAATCTATTTATATGCTGTTGCCATTCTTCTCAGCCATTAACCTTTTTGTTTCACTTGATTTCATTTACAAATAGTTCTCTCGTGTAAGCAAACCTTTCTATTTGCTTATCAATGTACGCCATAATAACCCTCCATGAATTTATCTTGGGAGCATTTTGTGACTCGGTTTTATCCTGAATAGTGCACGTCAATGTTAATACGTCTCCCTTTCACCTTTCAAACAGAACGAATGTGTCATTTTTCATCACAGATTAGAGCTGGTGGACCGACTACCGCCCACTGTCCATGTTGAAAGTGCCGCAGGCCAGGCCAGTGCAGGCTGCCATGTCAAGGTCACTTGCTGAAATTGTCGACGCACATCTAAAAAGAATTACCCCTAAGCCTTGCAGTGGTTCCTCAGCCAAACTGTGCCAGCCATCCACATGTTATGACAGGTGACAACAAAGCTTCTGACTAGACTGAAGCCCACACACACGCACACTTGTTTCCTCAAGAGGCCGCTCACCATGGGAACCCGTGATTTGCTCATGGCCACATCCTTCTTAGGTAATTAAGTGCAGGGAGATGAGGAGGTTCATCCTGAGATAAGCCGCTAATTGAAAAACTCCTATCAGGATGAGGTCAAATTGTCCCATGTTTCCTTACTCTCACAATCTCTAGTGGCCCTCGCTATTAAAGTCGATTGCTCTGAAGAGGTCAGTGGATGGTTTGTCTTGTTGCGAGTGGTGCTCATACACTCATTAGTTCCATTTGGTTGTTAACCTTGATTTGTTCCTCATCTTTAGATGTTTTGACTCCTTTCCATCAACTGAGAGATGCTTGATTTGATGCTTTTATCTTGATAGCGCATGCGCTCTGGTCCCCCAAGTGGCCCTTAGCACTTTATATGTAGTAAAGTTCAATTACATTAACAGCTCTAGTGGGCTCCATTTTCAACCCAGGCTCATTCTGAAAAGACAGCCTGTATACATTTCTGGAGAGTGCCAAATAAATAGCAGGAGGTACTTTTTTTTTTGCAGTTTTTGTTTTTGTGATTCCACCGGAGGTCGCTGTGTATGCTTTTTTAAATCTCAAATTTCTTTTGCAAGTGCCATTTGCGCCTGCTGTTCTTTCATAAATCCACCAGAAGCCACTATTATCTGACTGACTGATCACCCGCACGATATCCCCTCCCACCCCCTTCTCTAAACACAACCAATAGTGTTTTAAAAAGCATTGATTGACCAGCGCCCGCTGCCTTCCCTAAACCCGACCTGACAGTGTTTTGAAAAGCAATCCAGAAAAAGAAAAGCCACCTGATTTTTACCACATTTTTAGATTTTACCACATTCTTACTCTGTTGTTTACTTATTTGTTTTATTTTTTGCCTCTTGTTTTTGTCTTAACTTCTTTCTGGTACAGTTCTTTGCCGGACTCGAACTCCATCTTCACAGTCAACTCCTCTCTGTGTCTCAAGTTTGCTGACAAACGCTGCGAGCCACTGGACAAACTGGTAACAGCGGGAAAACAGTCCATACAGAGGTCAGCTACTATAGTGCGAAAAGGAACGGTGTCATATCGCTCTATATTGTTAGTTTTAAAGACAAAATACAGCCATACGTACTTCTTGATACATAATTAGCCATCTCCAGAAATGTATTTAGGTCTACGTTTTCAAAGTGAGCCTATGTTGTCCATTTATTACTTTGATACAGAGGGCCCTATCACACACCCGGCATTTTGTTGCTATTTTTAGACTAGCTCAACTCAAATTTTTACAGAGTGTGTTAGTTATGCCCTATGCAGGTCCAAAACGCAAACACAATGCTTAATATACACAGGAATTGAACAATTTAAGGATTAAAATGATACAAAATTATTATTTTCTACATGAATATTATAACCAGTACCTCCATGCCTACTTCATGTTTAGGAGCTTTTTCGATTTAATCATGACAATTACTTCTTTATTATAATGTTATTATTATTAGTTCTATTTATTATAAGCATATTTATATTTCTTCGAACAAAAACACGTTTAGAGTTGTCCACCAGTCAGGTTTTGGAGACGTCTACATCACCGTATGGGGCTTAAAAATAGGACCTGTGTTTGAATATAACCACACTTCCTTATTATTGTTCATTTATTCGTTTGCTTGAAACTGAATTAGGAAATAATTTTGAAACAAATATTTGCGCTTAACAAATGAAATTAAATATGTGGGCTAATGGATGTCTTCAGTGGAGTGCGTACAACACCGTTTCCTCATCCATTAAAGTAAAGGAGTAAAGTAAAGGAGTAAAGTAAAGAGAAAGTAAAGAGGCTGAATGGAGGAGGCTCGTTCTTTATCCTCATGCTGCAGATGCTCTGTTTAACTTTTCTCGCTAGTGAAACATTCAGTTTTTCCCCATGTAAATAGCAAATGCGCTATGGCGCAACTGACTCTTAAAGGGAATAGGAGATGAGACTCTGCTTGGTGTAATGCATGTCATGCTCAAAACACACCCATAACTCATTAAGAGCATAAGCACAACCCTGTTAGACCATGCGCCAGGGCACAAAGCGTATTCTTCCATCCTTAAAATAGCAAAAGTGGATTCTGACTCACTCTTAATGATTTGCGCCTTGCGCTTTAAACTTTGTAGATTGTTAAAACAGAGTTATTAGATATAGTAATTCATGATATCTCTTCAGCACAATTATGTTTGCCCATTTCACACAGAGAACTGATGGAAAGATGTGTATGCAGTATAAAGCTTGCCTAACTACATTCAACAGCGGTGCTATCTCCAAACTCCACATTATACACAGATAACCAGTTTAATGACTCTAAATGCCTATATCTTTCTATTCCAGGCCTTTCAGTCTGGGTTTTGTTGGAATTAATTAGATAATAATGACTTAAGCGAAGAGTGTAAAATGCCGCAATTTATTAATAGCCCCCCCCCACCACCTGTTCTAGACGACATTGCCCGAGGCGCAATCAGGATGTTTACTAATTGTGTGTGCTATGCAAACAATTCTCCTGTAGAGAAATTAGTCAGAGGAAACAGTAAACAAAGCGTGTGTCCCTAAGCCTGTTAGCCACTCCGGCACCTCTGATAAGTACAGCTAATTCTGTAATGGAGTTTTTCCCCGGTTAAATGAAAAGCACATATACGGTGGGACTGATTGACAGCTACTGAAAGGGTTGGCCTGGAGTGTCAGGCTAGCTAAGTCCTGAGCTCCAGATGCCCTTTATTTGTCCTTCATAGGGGAGGGAAGGAGAAAATCGATCAGGCTTTATTGTTGCTTGGAATCCACACATGGCATGAGCAGAAAGGAAGTGCTCAGTGGAGCTGCTGGACATATTGGATGCAGAAAGGGGGTCAGGAAGTCTCAGGTATCTGGTGGGGATCAATAGAGGAGAAATACTGAAGAGAGAAAGCGAAGTCTGACCTGAAGAATTCTTTGTTTCAGTTTAATGTGATAAAATATTTAATGCAAATGCAATATTGATGCAGTTTAACAGTGTAACATTGTTGTACAATACAACTCAATTTTGAGGGCTTTCCTATTCCAGCGTGCATTGGGAAAGGGTTTGTTTATGTCTCTTTGAAATGGGATTTTCATATTCTGTTGAATGTATACATTAAGTAAATCTGAAGATGGAAATTGTTGCTAACACAATGATGCAACTTTCATTCATTCATTCATTCATTCATTCATTCATTCATTCAGTTTTCTTTGGTTAAGTCCCTTATCCCATTCAGGCTCAAATTAAGTTTTAGAAACAGGAAAAATCTGATATTTGGGGAAAATGATCATACACTGAAAAAAAGTATTCAGAGATGATTCCTTGGATTTACTCAATTTTTTTAGGTAAAGTGATTGTACACAATTTATTTGTGTTTAATTTAAACAAACAAATTAAGTTGAAGAATATTAAACTTAATTTATTTGTTTAAATTCAACACAAATAAATTGTTTGCAACAGCTCTGCATGCAACACTTTTTTCAGTGTATGAAGTAGTACAATAGAATCCTGCCTTTTTTTTTTTAGAGAGAGACCTTCACATGTACGGTGTTCTGGGATGTTGCAGATTTGCAACATTGCCCCAGTGTGCACTCAAAAAAAAATTGTTGAATGAACATGATTTAATCGTGGCACCCTTTATGCATCTAATCCAATCAAGTAAACCTGAACTGCTTTGAACATGTTGTATGAACACAAAGCACATTTGTAGATGAAACATGGTTTCAATATGTCAGTTTAACTTCTTTGCAACTAATTGACTCAAAATGTTTGTATTATGTTATTCTAATTAAAATGATTCTAATTTACCCAATGTAACACTAAAGCTTTACTTTAACAAAATTATGTCTTGTTAAATAAGCTAGTAAATTTCTTGTTCAATATTGTTGTTTAAATTACATTTTTTTAATGACAATACCATGAAGCAAGATTTAAAATTAAGTAATTCAACACAGGAAGGGCAGAAAACATGTTGTATATATATATATATTTATATATATATATATATATATATATATATATATATATATATATATATATATATATATATATATATATATATATATATATATATATATTTCTTTCATTATAGCCTTTAGCTGGCACCAATCACATTTAAACAAATTTCTTCTTTAATATTCTGATACAATATGTGTAAACGTAACATTCTGTAGTGCATTTAGTTATCGCCCAGCAGGCGCACAAGGTCATAAGATGTTAATATTAGGTTAGATTTAAGTCGAGACAGCAGATTACCAAAATTCAATGTTTAGCCAGCGTCTGAGGACTATGTTATTTTGACGTCCAGTAACGACATCAAATGACGTTGATATGTGGTTGATTTTATGTTGTGTTGTAAAGAGACCAAAGTCCAATGTTGAACCAACATCTTAAACCAGGCATGTCCAAGCTCGGTCCATATAAATGGCCCACCCTGTAGAGAAAAGCTGTACATTAGAAGGTAGACACAAAAGATTTGACCATCAAAAGCTATAATCCAGGACTTTGACTGAGTTTTGACTGAGCTCCTTGTATGGTCGCTGTTGAAATACAAATAATGTTCAGCAAAGACAGGCCCCATTGACGTCTACTCGTAATATGGGGAGGGATTCAGAGGCAGACCAACATTTTCTTAGCAGATGTGAAGGCAGCTAAAAGTAAGTTCTTTTGTTGCATTGAGAGTGACATGTTCGTTTAGGAATAAGCATACGGAAGTCAGTTCTACATCTATTCCCAACAAAAATTAAGTGTCATGAGTTAGCTGAGACCAAAATAAATGCAGGACATTCCCAATAATAATTAAAATATGTGCCAACTGTCCTCTATGAGCACAAATTACAATCTGGGGAAGGTGATAAAAGCATATATAATCGTTTTACAGGGGATACATAGAGTCTATGCAATAGTTTCCAATGTATCATTTGACGATTTGGATTTTTTGAGGAGGATGAAATAGTGTCCCAAATAATATAAATGCTTCTTGTTAGCTTCCGGTTGCAGCCATATGTGATCTATAGCTGATTAATCATGAGAATAGATGATAACAGCCTTCTGAGCCTACCAGTAGGCGCAGAAGGCCCCTACTGGCTCGTATCTATCAGCTGATAACCACTGATAACACCCATTCAATCAAGTGATAACATTCGACTCAGCTGTTTTATAATAAAAACAATGAACATTTTGTTATTTTATTTTAAAAGAAAGAAAGACCTACAGCCTAAGAGTACTTTTTGATTTTTATTACATTTCTTTAACACTAGTGAACCAGCCTATTTTCATACTTTCATAATCTCGCCCTGAGCCTCAAAAACCCAAAGGGCCAGTTCTGGAACCACAGCCGCTGAATAGCGGAGCAGCGGATGCTATTTATAGTGACTGTGTTTTGCAGAAAGACACAAACCGGGGAGTGGTTTTGTCCAGCAAGCCTACAGCGCTTTTACACAACGGGACTTCATAACACATTAATGTGAGATTGGCTTATTTCTGTGCTTAAATCAGTGTGAAATCACTTGTTCATATAGCCTCTGTGCTTGAAGTCACTCCTTACATTAAATCTGCCTGATCGTGAATAAATTGTGTGCTTCATAGTGTTATTTTAGGCACACGGGTGAAAAAAAAAGAAGAGCACTGCCATCCAAAGGGCAGGGTGTTTAATATGAGCCGTGGTTACGCACACTAATAACATTAATTTCGCCTTATCAGCAGTCTCATTTATGCTTCTGTAAGCATTGCACCCATCACCGACCCGGCTTATAACAACTATAAACATTTCCATTTTTAGAAAATATGACTTCCTTTTATTAAAATTCAATTAGTCAGTGTTGCAGCATGTTTGTTGGGACATTATTGATGCTAAAAGGATAATACACGGAGAGTAAGAAGGAGGACTAAAAATGATCTGGCCACGCTTATTTGTGATTGAGAATGCAATGGTTGCAGGTCAGAATCGGAATCATGAGCTCTATTTAGCAAGTGTGTGCAAACACAAGGATTTTTATAAATGTTTTTGTGATATACAGGAGCTCAGGATACATACTTAGTGTGCATATCTACACAAAGGGATAGAAATACATTGAAATAAGTGAAAAACAAAGTAAACAATAAACTATTGTATGTATATATATATATATATATATATATATATATATATTAGGGGTGTCACGATTTAGATTTTTAATCGAAATCGATCGAATTTTATGCTCAATTTCGATTATCGAATCAAAAGATAGAATCGTCGATGCTGCCACGCCCCCATGTCACGTCAGCTTGGCTTGCCGCTGTCGCCACTGGCTTTCATGGTTCAGGATTGGTAGAGCTACGCATCGATGAATTTGCTCTTCAGTGTTTGAACTCTCAGTAATGATTAAATCACACTGAACTGAGCTAAACTGAACTAAACTGAACTTAAACACTAAAAACTGAACCACACTGTTCCAGTTACTATGACCATTTATGTGAAGCTGCTTTGACACAATCTATTGTTAAAACATTGTAAAAGCGCTATACAAATAAAGCTGAATTGAATTGAATTGAAAAAAAAACAGGCTTGTTGAAGTGCTTGTTAAAATGCAGAAGCAGGAGACCCGTCGACAGAACTTAAACCCTCTCCTCTTTCAATGAAGTCGCCGGTGTGTAAGCATTTTGGATTTCCAGTGAGTTATGTTGACACCGTTCGTGTTGTTGACAAAAAAAAAAAACACAGTTTTGCAAGCTCTGCTATGTACGTATTACGTACGGTTCGTCCAATAGACAACACTGGCACCGCGATCCTCCGCCCGCCCCCGTTGCAAATCCGCTCGCAAAAGGTACACACTCAGGCCCTGTTTACACTGTCTTTGTTTTTAAATGGCATTTTAGAACGACAACGATTTGACATCCACAGTGGCGTGTAGCATTTCTGAGCAGCCCTCCTTCCTCTCTACCTCTAAAAATGCACATCACGTGACCACACAGACGCACTCACAGCCATGCGCTCAAGACAGCAGGTCCAGGCAGTCAGAGGACTGCTTCAATCTTTCACTCACTTGTACTTAGTCATTTTAGCGAACACCTCAGATACTGTTGGCTGGTTCCTGTTGGTTGTGCGTCTTTTTTACCGACGCCATTATAACGACACAGATCACTGCCTATTCACGAGTACCGCAGAAAAAAAGTGATTGACAGGTGGTAATTATGTGTGTATCTTGCCTTTATTTATTTACTGTATTATTTGTTTATGGGTAAAACAAAGACCATGCAGGTCAGGTAGTTTAAACGGTAGGCTACAAATAATTAATTGGTCATTAATTAATTAATTATTCATAATCGAAAATCGAATCGAATCATGCCTTTAGAATCGAAAATGTAATCGAACTTTACAAAACTGTTGCGCATAGAAAAAAACTTGCAATGCTTTTCTCACCACTTTTAGAGCTGGTAGCTACAGTTGAGGCAGTGCGAAAGCCGGGGATGCAGGAACACTGATAGATGCTTTCACAACAACACCAGGGCGCCGCTTCAAGTGAGATTTCAGATTAGTCGTACTGCCCGCGTATTTTACAGATGCGCAGCACATTTTGCAAATTGCATCTGTCCTGTCATGTCGTCCATCCTTAAATGTTGCCATACTTTAGATTTAAAACTCAGTGGGGAATAAAATGTTTGTTTTGCTTCTCGCGCTTTCTGAGGGCGCTCCACTAGCTTCATCCGCACACCTGATACACTGAGTTGTAGTGTACACATCCGCAAGTCTGTTGCTAAGGCTTACTTTATGTAGGTCGATTAAATTATGCGCCAAAAACAGGTTGACAACACTTGTTAATAAATAAAAAATACATTCTATATTAAAAATATAAGCTGTATCTTGGAAAAACCGATGCATCTCGCAAAAACCGATGCATCTCGATTTGCTTGCAAAATTTCATTCATCCTCTGCTGCTCAACCGATGCACTCGCATCGTGCACGCGCATGACCGCGTATCGATACATATCGATTAATCTTCCCATCCCTAATATATATATATATATATATATATATATATATATATATATATATATATAAATTATATATATATATATATATATATATATATATATAAATTATATATATATATATATATATATATATATATATATATATATATATATATATATATATATATATGTATGTATATATTTATTTATTTATTTATTTATTTATTAGGAAAAAAAACTTTAAATCTGAACCACTTTATTGATGGTTTGTGCACAATAGGTGCATTTTTGACTATGTAAAAAATCTGTACAGATAATAAATACAAATATTTATATATAAGAATGAACAATGCAGCATGGTGGCTTAGTGGTTAACAAATTTCCTTAGCCAGAACAATACGGGAGATGGGTGGGTGATGGGTCTGAAATACGGGACACTCGCGGGAAAAACAGGAGTGTTGGCAGGTATGGTTGTCCGGTGTCACCAATAGGATTTCCCCCTCAGGACACCAACAACAGGCACCACGTCAAAATCCTGCCCATACTAGAGCAAGCTCCTGATTGGTTAACGCAGCGCGAATGTCTGCCGAAGTTCAGATTTTCTAACTCGCGCTTCATTCGCACATATTGCGCCGCAGGATGTCTATTCACGTCTTTGCATTGAATTAACATGTAAATCACATATGCTTGACGCTTCATCCGTATCTGGTGTGAACGCAGCATTATCCAGCATATGTTTTACGCAGCGGATGCTCTTCCAGCCACAACCCAGCACTGGGAAACTCCCATACACTCTTGCAATCGCACACACTCACACACTACAGCCAATATAGCTTATTCAATTCCCCTATTGCGCATGTCTTTGGACTGTGGGGGAAACCGGAGCACTCGGAGGAAACCCACGCGAACACGGGAAGAACATTCAAACTCCACATAGAAACGCCAACTGTCCCTGCAGAGACTCGAATCAGCGAACTTCTTGCTGTGAGGGAACAGTGCTAACCACTGAGCCACTGTTGCTGTATGTTATCATTATCTTCAGGTCAGGTGAATTTAGCTCAAAATAAATTGATGACATCATAAAAATTAAATCCAATCAAGGGTCAAACTAATATTTTATTTTCATTTCCAGAACAAAACACAGGCTAGTTTTTAAAGATGATCTGGTTAGTGACGTCAGAGTCTTGCGTGCAGATGTAATTCTCTCCCGATGGGCAGGAAATAAAGTTTTTATCTCAGTGTGAGCAGAGCGGTCGGCTCGACTAGCGCACGATCAAGCGTTATTTATAGATCTCAGACAACAGGAACGGAAAAAGGGGCCAACTCAGCCTAGCATGATGCTCAACAGAGATGATACTCAATCAGCCGCGAGTAAACACGGAGAGAGAAAAACTTTGATGGGACTGAAGAAAGGTAATCAGACGGAAGAAATAAGAGAAAGGGCCCAGTGTGGAAAAGATAAGAGCGAAGTATAATGGAGAGAGAGAAGTGATAGAAAGCAGCATATCAAGAACTTAATCCTTCTCAGAGATGATTGAGAGTGTGAGAAACATGGAGAAAGAGCACTGATAAAGTTGGAGTTGAAGATGTGTGTTGGTGAGGGGATTCATTTGAGACGGATGGTCTTTTATCTGCCCTCTGCAGTTTTTGCCCTCTGCTCCTCTCCGAATAGAGGGATGGAGGAAAGGAGAGCGAGAGAGGGACGAATGAAAGGATAATCATTTACTATGTAGGTCATCCCTGCGCTCTTCAGAGGAGCTGGGACTGGAATAGCTTTGGCTCAAGCTCATAGCGTGAGGTGTCCCATTTGGATGTTCGGCATTAACGCCACCATCTCCAAAAGCTAGAACTTCACGCGTGGAAAGCGGTTTACTTTGCACTGTTGTTCCAGAAAGTGTCTGGATATCATGTTGTTGTTCATAAGACTCCAATCTGCGCAACAAAGATTACATCTGTGCTTTCTTGGCATGATGTCTAGATTTTGAGGATCTTTTGGTCTACTTTATTTAGTCAGGCAGGTCCTATTAAAGTTTTTTTTCCTAAGTGCGAACAGGTGTGGCAGTAATCGGGTGTCTCTGTGGGTGTGTTTTTCTGCGTGTGAATTTTGTATTTTTTTTTTATCTCAACATGATGTCTAGCTTTTGAGGATCTTTTGGTCTACTTACAATCAACTTTTATGTTTTTTTTTTTGTTTTTTTTAAATTTAGGGTTAACACCATCATTTCCCAATGCTAGAACTTTATATATAGAAAGCTGTTTTCTTTTCACAGTTGTTCCATAAGTATAGGTGTTTGGATATCATGTTGTTTTTCATGACTTCAATGTGCACTACAATGATTACGTTTGGGCTATTTTTGGCAAGATGTCTACATTTTGAGGATCTTTTGGTCTACTTCACTTAGTCAGGCAGGTCCTATTTAAGCGATATCTTAATTGTGAACAGGTGTGGCAGTAATCAGGTCTGTGTGAGTGAGTGTGTGAGTGAGTGAGTGAGTGAGTGAGTGAGTGAGTGAGTGAGTGAGTGAGTGAGTGAGTGAGTGAGTGAGTGATTGAGTGAGAGTGAGTGAGTTTTAAGAGATTTAGTGTCTGAATTTAATAAACTAAAGTTACATTTACAAGATTTTAGAACTATTATGGTTTGAAATTACATGAATAAATCATTACATATTAATAATAATAATAATAACAACAACAAAACAACAATAATAAAAATCATCATCATAATAATCATTTTCATTATTATTATTAACAACAACAACAACAACAATAATAATACTAACAGTCACTTTTGTCATTATTATAATTATTGTTATAATTGCAATTTAGAAAAATTGTAGAAAAAAGTGTAATTTATGTTAAACATTTGCACACATTTCTGAATTTATAAACTCCAAACAATTATTTGTCCTTAAGTGGGATCTTGAGTTCCTGTTTATACTTTCATATAATAATAATTATTATTATTTATAAATTATTAACCCCCCTGTTTATTTTTTCCCTATTTTTCTTTTTAACAGAAAGAAGATTTTTCCAACACATTTCTGAACATAATAGTTTTAATAACTCATTTCTAATAACTGATTTATTTTACCTTTGTCATGATGACAGGACATATATTTTACTAGATATTTTTAAGACATTTCTACACAGCTTAAAGTGACATTTAAAAGCTTAACTAGGTTAATTATGTTAACTAGGCAGATTAGGGTAATTAGTCAAGTTCTTGTATAATGATTGTTTGTTCTGTAGTCTAACGAAAACAAAAATAGATTAAAGGGTCTACTAATTTTGTCCTAAAAATGACTTAAAAAAATAAAAACTGCTTTTATTCTAGCCTAAATAAAACAAATAAGACTTTCTCCAGAAGAAAAAAATATTATCAGACATACTGTGAAAATTTCACAGTAGACATCATTTGGGAAATATATAAAAAAATTTAAAAAAAAAAAATCAAAGGGGGGCTAATAATTCTGACTTCAAATATATAAATATATATATATATATATATATATATATATATATATATATATATATATATATATATATATATATATATAATTTTATTTTTTTTATTTTTTTTTTTTCTTAATGAATGAATCAGTTTGCAAAATGGCCCCGTCTCGGAATTAGTCACTAAATCAGAAATTTATGAATTGAAAATTTTGCACACTTTTGATTTTAAAACCTTGCTCAAAATGAAAGCTTGGTTGAATATTCATTCATTCATTTCCTTTTCAGCTTAGTACCTTTATTAAACTGGGGTCGCCACAGCGGAATGAACCGCCAAATTATCCAGCTTATTCTTTCTGGTACTGGCTAATCTAAGGTATTATCCACAAATATCTTGCTTTACGGTATCCCATAGAAATCATTCATTTAAAAGAGAGATCTGAATGGCTCTAAAGAAGTGTCTTTCCAATCTTCCCACTTTTTCTCCTCCCTCATCAGAGGCTGTTTCCTCCATCATAATGGGTTGTGTGAAATGAACTAGGTGCTTCACTTAAACCCTTGCACCTTTGATTCCATGTCACCGAATGAGAAGAGCATTATGCCGAAAATATAATCATGTGCAATTAGATGGTGTCCGAGATAATCAGACGCTCCCCCGAGCCCTTCATTCCTCACTGATGTGTTTAAGATCTGCGTGGAGAGACGAGCTTCTCGCTAATTAAAGAGAAATGCCCTCCGAGACAGAGCTGTCATGGCAACCGAGCGACAGAGAGGCTGTGGAGCCTTTAAAGAAGACCAGCTACACAATTAAAGGGGACCTATTATGCCCCTTTTTACTAGATGTAAAATAAGTCTCTGATGTCCCTAGACTGCTTATGGGAAGTTTCAGCTCAAAATAACACACAAATAATATTTTTATAACTCTTTGAATCTGCCACTTTAAAGCTTTTATCCAAATTATGCCATTTTGGTGACTGTCGCTTTAAATTCAAATGAGATCGTGCTCTTTTCAGAACAGGGTTATGGGATATGGGTAGGGTTAGTGACAAGTTTGGTGGTATGGGTAGGTTTAAGTGTGATTTTAGGTGTAAAGGATGGTCAACAGTGTAGTTATGAGATTTACAGATATTAATTAGAGATGTAATTACATGCAGGTATTTATTTCGTCATAAGTACATTATAAACTATGATTAATTTTAGTGTTGGACATACTACTTGAATCTGCCTCTTTATAGCTTTGGTCCAAATTGTGCCATTCTGGTGACTGTCACTTTAAATTCAAATGAGACTGTGCTCTTTTTAGAAAAGGGTGGAGCTATGAATGCCTATGCATCAGCATAGTGGCAGTTTCAAAACAGGCTAATGAAATCTCACAGCAGTTCATTACTTTTTAAATTAGTGGCTTGTTCGTATTCATTAGTGCAGTGGTTCCCAACCTTTTTTTGCCTGAGACCCCCCTCAACATTTAATGATATTATCACTCATATAAGTTTGCTGTAAGGATGACAAAAAAATGTTGTTTTCAAACAAACGGTATGCTTATTACTATTTCTAGATATGTTTATGCACAAATAATAGCCTAATATAAAATATAAAAGCAAAACATCAGTAGGCCATTTTTTTTTTGCTGAATAATGGCTTTGGCTTTTCAATTTGCCATATGTTAGTTGCCAATTAGTTGGCAAGTTTTAAAATGTTTCTTGTAAGCAGCTGTGACGTCTCTTATCTCATTTTGGGTGTGTGTCAATTATTTTGCCTTGCGCTTAAAAAATGCTCTGGGCTTGTCATGGTATTGGGGATGAGTCATCTGCAAATGTCTTATTAATTTGGACGGCCTCATGCATTCGTTAGCAAGAACTTTTGCCCAGATAATACACTTTGGCTGGGTCAGGGACTTTTTGCTTCGAGAAAATGGAATAAAACCATAGTTCAGGTAACTATCTTGGTATTCGTGTTTCCAGTATTGCTAGTGCTGTGACCCAAAATGTTTGGAGCTTCCTCACCTAGGTCCAGTATGCTTGGGCCATTGGTATTAGCAGCTGAAGGTGAATCAGTGAAACTCAATCATTTTTTTGGGGGGGGGGGGCGTATTGCAAATTTGTCCTTTTTTTTTTTGGTCAGCCAGGAGATAAAATGAACTAAGGCTACATGATCGTTCTTCTAATTATCCACTAGTAAAAAAATTTTTTTTTAAATGACGCGACCCCCCACAGAGCTCACTGAGGCCCCCTTGTGGGTCAGAACCCCCCTGTTGGGAACCGCTGCATTAGTGCACTTTCATTCATAGATTTTAATACAATTTGCTTCTAATTAAGAAGCCGGCTCTTCTCATATAAGAAAACTCTGCTATGAATAATAATGAGAAACCGACGCGTCATCTTTGCACTTGCAGTTTTGCGCTACGTTGCCGATTTTGATCCCGCCCCAAAAATCATTTTAAACTCGGAAGCTGAAATTACCTGACCAAAGCTCAAAATTATCCAGTTTTTCCTACAATTAAAGCTAACAGGTGCTAACAACTGATGCTCAACACACACAAATCTGTTAACACCTCAAAAAAGTACTCGAGGGTTTCTTAAACCTTTAGAGACAAAATGCAGCCATACGTACCTCTGGCTACATAATTCACACTCTCCAGAAATGTAGACAGGGGTACGAATCTATAATGGGCCTGTCTCAGAATTAGTCACTAAATCAGAAATTTATGAATTGAAAATTTTGCACACTTTGGATTTTAAAACCTTGCTTAAAATGAAAGCTTGTTTGAATATTCATTCATTCATTTTCTTGTCGGCTTAGTCCCTTTATTAATCTGGGTTTGCCACAGCGGAATGAACCGCCAACTTATCCAGCAAGTTTTTTCGCAGCGGATGCCCTTTCAGCTGCAACCCATCTTTGGGAAATGGTTGAATATTCATCCAGATAATTCAGTGAGCATTCTATCTAACTTGTTGACTTGCTTTACTCTCTCTTCCCTCTGTCTGTACGTGCTCTTCAATGACCAGTCTCAGACTCCATGGTGGAGATGTAATAAGATTTCGTTTTCTGGCTGTCATGAAGCACGGCGGATTTGGTGTTGGTGAGGTTATTTATAAATCAGATTTGGGTCAAGAGGTGTTATTTTAAAGTGTTAGCCCCTTTAGCCAATGTCTGCTGGCATTCAGCATGCAATAATTGACACTTAAGAACAGAGGAAACGACTGACCTTTGCTGTTGTCATTAGTGTCAATTGCTGCTTCAAAGCTGATTTATTCATTAGTTCGTCAAACAGATGGTTTAAATGCGTGAAACACAGTCTATCCTTCATATCCTTAAATGACCTTTTACTTAAAGCACAAACGCTGACATCCTCATCAAGCCTTTCAAAATAGAAACCAATTTTCAGGGGGGAAAATCCAATTAATGGATCTATATAGGATTATAGGAGCAACTTGTGGATTTCTGGAATGATGTCCACTTAACGAGACGCTTCGGTATTTCAGGAGGACAAAATATAAAGTGCTGGAGACTTGTAAATTCTGAGGAAAAAAGATTCCTGAGCGGATTTTGGTTGATTTAATAACCTTTAGTGCTTTAGTTTTAGTTATAATGCAAGCTATGGAGAATGGAGGACCATCGGTTTCAGACATTGCAATATTTTTATCATTCATTCATTCATTCATTCATTCATTCATTCATTCATTCATTCATTCATTCATTCATTCAATCAATTAATCATTCATTCATTTATTCATTCATTCATTTTCCTTCAGCGTAGTTCCTTTTTTATTAGGGGTCACCACAGCGGAATGAACCGCCAACTATTTTGCATATGTTTTTTACGCAGCGGATGCCTTTCCAGTTGCAATGCAGTACTGGGAAACACCCATTCACACACACTCATACACTACGGCCAATTAAGTTCATTCAATTCACTTACTGTCCATGTGTTTAGACTTTGGGGTAAACCGGAGCACCTGGAGTAAACCCACACGAAATATAATAATCATAATTTGGTTTATAGTTTATTTGTATTAAGTTTGTATTTATTAAAGTGCACTGATTTAACTTCAAAGTTTGCTAAAAGACTCTTTGTTTTCTCCTTTAAATTACAGCGTTACTTGTCTTCATTTCTTTTTATACTCAGCCTATTATGGATATGACTCTGCAATATGCTCTTTCATTGTTTCCTCTTGTCTTGTAGTTTTATTGAAATATCGTCTCACTTTGACAATTCAATTTGAAAGAGTCTTATCTGGCCCAGACGAAACGGTGTGCGTGTGTTCTGGATTCGAGCTCTCTTTATAGCCTTCTGCTTCTGCAAGGTGAGAAAAGACAACAAGACTCATTTCATCCGCCATCATATTCATCTATAAATTCTGCATGGCCACCCTGGAGAACACCAAACGCTTGCTGACAGCTTAGCGTTTGCCATTCGATATTGAAGATCTATGGCTTTTCAGAGGAAAACACGAGGATGTTTCAGCTTTGATTCGGAGTCTTGCGAGAAACGGCTTTCGGTCTCATATATTTCAGCTATTTGGAGGAATTTGAATAATGTATTCATGAAAATGGCTGGGGATACAAGCAATAGATGCGCAACAGCCTTGCTTATTTCATATCGCTTGATATATGAAATTATACAGTTGAAGTCAGAATTATTAAGCCTCCTGTGTTATAAGCCCCCCTGTATATTTCCCCCCACATGTTTGTTTAACAGAGAGAAGCTTTTCAAAAACATTTCTAAACATAATAGGTTCAGTAACTCACTTCTAATAACTGATGTAGTGAGTGGGCGGGGCTGAGAGCTGTGGGAACGAGATGAGGCCGGTGCTTAAGTCAAGGAGTTCCCCATTCGGTCCTGGAGGGCCAGTTTCCTGAAGAGTTTAGCTCCAACCCTAATTAAACACACCTGAACAAGCTAACTAAGCTCTTAAGCTGGGGTCACACTTGGCTTTTCCTCCCATAGTCTTCCATTCATATGCACGCAAATGCATCAGACCGGAAACGCAGGGTCATGCGTCAAGTTTCGGAGGTTGCTCCGGTGCAAAGTTCAAGCTTGGTGAACTGTAGACCTGTGAAATCGCATCACTTCACTGCTTGAGAACAATCGAGGATCAAAACATGGCCTCTCTGGACAGAAATGTAAAATATGGAGCAATCGAAGTCAAATGTCTAATCATCTTGTTTAATCCCGCCCCTTTTTACAGAGCCGTACGTCAGAATTCCGCAAGCTCAAACTCTAATGCGACCGCAGCTTCACTAGGTATACTAGAAACCTCCAGGCAGGTGTGTTGAAGCAAGTTGGAGCTAAGGTCAGCAGGACACCGGACATCCAGGAACGACTTTGGACACCCCTGGCTTAAGTGAAAATGTGAAGCACCTGAGTCATGCACTGGCCTCAAGTCCCATGTAGAATCTCTGGATTATAAAAGGAGGAGAGACCGCAGAGGACCAGACCTGGACATTTTTATTTTTTCATTATTAAAATAATTTAAAAGTTCATCATTCTGTTCCTTCTTCTTCCCGAGTTGTGACAGTGACAAGGAACAAATTTCACCAATTGGCAAAAGTGAAGGAAAAAAACTTTGAGAGAAACCATGCTCAGTTGGCCATGACCATTTCACCTATGGCCAAACTTCTTGTGCAGAGCTGCAATATAGGCAGGAGACAAGAGCATTCCTCAAGCTGGAGGAGCCGTCACCAGACACCAGAAGAAGGATATCCGGGTGGATAGATTTCTCCATAGGGCTCCCAGCACATCTTCGTCAGATCTGGCTGAGGACAGAGTGGCAATGTGTTTACCGAAGTCACATTTAAACGCTTAGCTCATACCTGCCAACACTCTCGTTTTTCCCGGGAGTCTCTCATATTTCAGACCCATCTCTCGGAATTTAGAAATAGTTTTGAAACTAATATTTGCGCTTAACAAGCAAAATTTATTATTTATAGACTAATTGATGGCTATGCGTAAAGGTTTCCCTATCCAAGAGCTAAAATGAAAGTAGATCATTTATCTCACATTCTAGTGCAGTAGATGCTCTGCTTAACTGTTTTCTGTTAAAAAAACAGAAGACTTATTTTCACTTAGACTTATTTTATGTCCTGTAAACAGCGAATGCGCTCTTGGCGCGACGCAGCTGGCTCTTAAAGGGAATGGGAGATGAGACTCTGATTGGTTCATTCTCAAAACACACCTATAACTCATTAAGAGAATAAACTCAATCCTTTTAGACCATGCGCCACGGTGCAAAGCGGATTTTCCCGTCCTTAAATTAGCAAAACTCCGTTCTGACACGCCCTGAAAGCATTTGCGCCCTGCGTTTTGCG